>NW_028319936.1:5200467-5500964 GCF_062004578.1 Staurois parvus | reverse complement strand
ATCTGCCAGCACCCTATGACAAAAAATGTAACACACCAGCAGTGTGAGGAGACCTGAAAGTGGCACATGTTTGGGGCATGATTCATGGCGGATTTAGTCAGTTGTGTCAGGAACTGGTGGTTTGAAATCCAGACTAATCCACGCCTGATTCATTTTCACAAACGTCAGTCTCTCCACACTTTGGGTGGACAGTCGTGTCCTCCGCGGAGTTGCAATACCTCCTGCCGCACTACACACGCGCTCCGATGCCACGCTACTGGCCGGGCATGACAGCCTTTCAAGGGCAAATTCAGCTAGTTGGGGCCAAAGGTCAAGTTTCGTTGCCCAGTAGTCAAGGGGATTGTCTACCTCGGTTGGCAGGGTGCTGTCCAAGTAGGCCTAAGCCTGTTGTTTGAGGTCCTGCTCCAGGTCCACCTGATGCTGCTGCTGCTGCTGCGGCTGGTTAGTAGTTTCCTCACTGCGCTGGTGAAGAAAGCTACTCATCATCGACTGCAGACTGAGGCAGCCGCTGCTGGTGGAGCTGCCACTGCTCCTACCACCCCACCCCTCCCCTGCTGCCATGGCAGCGGAACGCGAGCGCACAGGGCCCACAGTGTCTGAGGATGGACGTTGGCGCAGACAGGCAGAGACCAGCTGACTACATAGGTGGTTTTTATAGTACGTTATTTTGGCCTCCCTCTCAGCAGGTGTGAAAAAGGCCACCATTTTTGAACGGTAGCGAGGGTCCAACAAGGTGGACAGCCAAAAGTCATCCCTCTGTCTGATGGTTATTATTCGGCTGTCGCTACGCAAGCAACCGAGCATGCTATGGGCCATTTGTGCCAAGGAATGCGAGGGACTCCCTGCCTCCATCTCCACAGCATACTGCCACGGTGCGTCTGGGTCCTCTGTCTCCTCCTCCTCCTCCTCCTCTACCAGATGCTCCTGCTCCTCCACTCCTGTCCGCTGAGTGGAAAAACCACCCATTTCACTCAATAATTCCTGAGCACCAATGTCCTCCTCTACCTCCTCCTCTTCTTCCTGTCCTGCCCCCACAGGGGTCATGTGGCGTTGAGATCTGTGCGCCACGTCTACCGCACCCTGACCAGCCATTGTTAACAGCATTTGTTCCAGGACGTGCAACAGAGGAATGACGTTGTTCATCCCATGGTCCTGCCGACTCACGAATAGCGTGGCCTCCTCAAAGGGCCTGAGCAAGCGCAGGTGTCACGCATGAGCTGCCAATGGCTGACATCTAAGTTACACAGGGAGTACCTTTATCCGCTTTTAACATCAGGAAATCTGTGATGGCCTTTCGCTGTTCGTAAAGGCGGTCTAACATATGTAGGGTTGAATTCCACCTTGTTGCAACGTCACAGCATGAGGAGTCGGTACGGGGGCCCATGGCAGATTACGTGCCTGGCAGCAGCAATGGGAGGCCCGTAATCTGCCAGCACCCTATGACAAAAAATGGAACCCACCAGCAGTGTGAAGAGACCTGAAAGTGGCACATGGCAGAGTGTGGCGATGGAGACAGCAGCAATGGGAGGCCGTACAGGGACCCATGAGAGACTCTGGACCTGGCAGCAGCATGAGGAGGCAGTATATAGGGGCCTATGGCAGATTAGGGGCCTGGCAGCAGCTATGGGAGGCCCATAATCTGCCAGCACCCTATGTCAAAAAATTCAACACACCAGCAGTGTGAGGAGACCTGAAAGTGGCACATGGCATGAGACACTGTGGACCTGGCAGCAGCATGAGGAGGCGGTATATAGGGGCCTATGGCAGATTAGGGGCCTGGCAGCAGCTATGGGAGGCCCGTAATCTGCCAGCACCCTATGTCAAAAAATTCTACACACCAGCAGTGTGTGAGGAGACCTGAAAGTGGCACATGGCAGAGTGTGGCGATGGAGACAGCAGCAATGGGAGGCCGTACAGGGACCCATGAGAGACCCTGGACTTGGCAGCAGCATGAGGAGGCGGTATAGGGGCCCATGGCAGATTAGGGGCCTGGCAGCAGCAATGGGAGGCCCGTAATCTGCCAGCACCCTATGTCAAAAAATTCTACACACCAGCAGTGTGTGAGGAGACCTGAAAGTGGCACATGGCAGAGTGTGGCGATGGAGACAGCAGCAATGGGAGGCCGTACAGGGACCCATGAGAGACTCTGGACCTGGCAGCAGCATGAGGAGGCGGTATATAGGGGCCTATGGCAGATTAGGGGCCTGGCAGCAGCTATAGGAGGCCCGTAATCTGCCAGCACCCTATGTCAAAAAATTCTACACACCAGCAGTGTGAGGAGACCTGAAAGTGGCACATGGCAGAGTGTGGCGATGGAGACAGCAGCAATGGGAGGCTGTACAGGGACCCATGAGAGACTCTGGACCTGGCAGCAGCATGAGGAGGCGGTATATAGGGGCCCATGGCAGATTAGGGGCCTGGCAGCAGCTATGGGAGGCCCGTAATCTGCCAGCACCCTATGTCAAAAAATTCAACACACCAGCAGTGTGAGGAGACCTGAAAGTGGCACATGGCATGAGAGACTGTGGACCTGGCAGCAGCATGAGGAGGCGGTATAGGGGCCCATGGCAGATTAGGGGCCTGGCAGCAGCTATAGGAGGCCCGTAATCTGCCAGCACCCTATGTCAAAAAATTCTACACACCAGCAGTGTGAGGAGACCTGAAAGTGGCACATGGCAGAGTGTGGCGATGGAGACAGCAGCAATGGGAGGCCGTACAGGGACCCATGAGAGACCCTGGACTTGGCAGCAGCATGAGGAGGCGGTATATAGGGGCCTATGGCAGATTAGGGGCCTGGCAGCAGCTATAGGAGGCCCGTAATCTGCCAGCACCCTATGTCAAAAAATTCTACACACCAGCAGTGTGAGGAGACCTGAAAGTGGCACATGGCAGAGTGTGGCGATGGAGACAGCAGCAATGGGAGGCCGTACAGGGACCCATGAGAGACTCTGGACCTGGCAGCAGCATGAGGAGGCGGTACGGGGGCCCATGGCAGATTAGGGGCCTGGCAGCAGCTATGGGAGGCCCGTAATCTGCCAGCACCCTATGTCAAAAAATTCTAAACACCAGCAGTGTGTGAGGAGACCTCAAAGTGGCACATGGCAGAGTGTGGCGATGGAGACAGCAGCAATGGGAGGCCGTACAGGGACCCATGAGAGACCCTGGACTTGGCAGCAGCATGAGGAGGTGGTATAGGGGCCCATGGCAGATTAGGGGCCTGGCAGCAGCAATGGGAGGCCCGTAATCTGCCAGCACCCTATGTCAAAAAATTCTACACACCAGCAGTGTGTGAGGAGACCTGAAAGTGGCACATGGCAGAGTGTGGTGATGGAGACAGCAGCAATGGGAGGCCGTACAGGGACCCATGAGAGACTCTGGACCTGGCAGCAGCATGAGGAGGCGGTATATAGGGGCCTATGGCAGATTAGGGGCCTGGCAGCAGCTATAGGAGGCCCGTAATCTGCCAGCACCCTATGTCAAAAAATTCTACACACCAGCAGTGTGAGGAGACCTGAAAGTGGCACATGGCAGAGTTTGGCGATGGAGACAGCAGCAATGGGAGGCCGTACAGGGACCCATGAGAGACTCTGGACCTGGCAGCAGCATGAGGAGGCGGTATATAGGGGCCCATGGCAGATTAGGGGCCTGGCAGCAGCTATGGGAGGCCCGTAATCTGCCAGCACCCTATGTCAAAAAATTCAACACACCAGCAGTGTGAGGAGACCTGAAAGTGGCACATGGCATGAGAGACTGTGGACCTGGCAGCAGCATGAGGAGGCGGTATAGGGACCCATGGCAGATTAGGGGCCTGGCAGCAGCTATAGGAGGCCCGTAATCTGCCAGCACCCTATGTCAAAAAATTCTACACACCAGCAGTGTGAGGAGACCTGAAAGTGGCACATGGCAGAGTGTGGCGATGGAGACAGCAGCAATGGGAGGCCGTACAGGGACCCATGAGAGACTCTGGACTTGGCAGCAGTATGAGGAGGCGGTATATAGGGGCCTATGGCAGATTAGGGGCCTGGCAGCAGCTATAGGAGGCCCGTAATCTGCCAGCACCCTATGTCAAAAAATTCTACACACCAGCAGTGTGAGGAGACCTGAAAGTGGCACATGGCAGAGTGTGGCGATGGAGACAGCAGCAATGGGAGGCCGTACAGGGACCCATGAGAGACTCTGGACCTGGCAGCAGCATGAGGAGGCGGTATATAGGGGCCCATGGCAGATTAGGGGCCTGGCAGCAGCTATGGGAGGCCCGTAATCTGCCAGCACCCTATGTCAAAAAATTCTACACACCAGCAGTGTGTGAGGAGACCTCAAAGTGGCACATGGCAGAGTGTGGCGATGGAGACAGCAGCAATGGGAGGCCGTACAGGGACCCATGAGAGACCCTGGACCTGGCAGTAGCATGAGGAGGCGGTATATAGGGGCCTATGGCAGATTAGGGGCCTGGCAGCAGCTATAGGAGGCCCGTAATTTGCCAGCACCCTATGTCAAAAAATTCTACACACCAGCAGTGTGAGGAGACCTGAAAGTGGCACATGGCAGAGTGTGGCGATGGAGACAGCAGCAATGGGAGGCCGTACAGGGACCCATGAGAGACTCTGGACCTGGCAGCAGCATGAGGAGGCGGTATATAGGGGCCCATGGCAGATTAGGGGCCTGGCAGCAGCTATGGGAGGCCCGTAATCTGCCAGCACCCTATGTCAAAAAATTCAACACACCAGCAGTGTGAGGAGACCTGAAAGTGGCACATGGCAGAGTGTGGCGATGGAGACAGCAGCAATGGGAGGCCGTACAGGGACCCATGAGAGACCCTGGACCTGGCAGCAGCATGAGGAGGCGGTATAGGGGCCCATGGCAGATTAGGGGCCTGGCAGCAGCTATAGGAGGCCCGTAATCTGCCAGCACCCTATGTCAAAAAATTCTACACACCAGCAGTGTGAGGAGACCTGAAAGTGGCACATGGCAGAGTGTGGCGATGGAGACAGCAGCAATGGGAGGCCGTACAGGGACCCATGAGAGACCCTGGACCTGGCAGCAGCATGAGGAGGTGGTATATAGGG
Organism: Staurois parvus; assembly: GCF_062004578.1. NCBI lineage: Eukaryota > Metazoa > Chordata > Amphibia > Anura > Ranidae > Staurois > Staurois parvus. The sequence continues at coordinate 5,495,898 of NW_028319936.1, read as the reverse complement.
GCCTATGGCAGATTAGGGGCCTGGCAGCAGCTATAGGAGGCCCGTAATCTGCCAGCACCCTATGTCAAAAAATTCTACACACCAGCAGTGTGTGAGGAGACTTGAAAGTGGCACATGGCAGAGTGTGGCGATGGAGACAGCAGCAATGGGAGGCCGTACAGGGACCCATGAGAGACTCTGGACCTGGCAGCAGCATGAGGAGGCGGTATATAGGGGCCTATGGCAGATTAGGGGCCTGGCAGCAGCTATAGGAGGCCCGTAATCTGCCAGCACCCTATGTCAAAAAATTCTACACACCAGCAGTGTGAGGAGACCTGAAAGTGGCACATGGCAGAGTGTGGCGATGGAGACAGCAGCAATGGGAGGCCGTACAGGGACCCATGAGAGACCCTGGACTTGGCAGCAGCATGAGGAGGCGGTATAGGGGCCCATGGCAGATTAGGGGCCTGGCAGCAGCAATGGGAGGCCCGTAATCTGCCAGCACCCTATGTCAAAAAATTCTACACACCAGCAGTGTGTGAGGAGACCTGAAAGTGGCACATGGCAGAGTGTGGCGATGGAGACAGCAGCAATGGGAGGCCGTACAGGGACCCATGAGAGACTCTGGACCTGGCAGCAGCATGAGGAGGCGGTATATAGGGGCCCATGGCAGATTAGGGGCCTGGCAGCAGCTATGGGAGGCCCGTAATCTGCCAGCACCCTATGTCAAAAAATTCAACACACCAGCAGTGTGAGGAGACCTGAAAGTGGCACATGGCATGAGAGACTGTGGACCTGGCAGCAGCATGAGGAGGCGGTATAGGGGCCCATGGCAGATTAGGGGCCTGGCAGCAGCTATAGGAGGCCCGTAATCTGCCAGCACCCTATGTCAAAAAATTCTACACACCAGCAGTGTGAGGAGACCTGAAAGTGGCACATGGCAGAGTGTGGCGATGGAGACAGCAGCAATGGGAGGCCGTACAGGGACCCATGAGAGACTCTGGACCTGGCAGCAGCATGAGGAGGCGGTATATAGGGGCCTATGGCAGATTAGGGGCCTGGCAGCAGCTATGGGAGGCCCGTAATCTGCCAGCACCCTATGTCAAAAAATTCTACACACCAGCAGTGTGTGAGGAGACCTGAAAGTGGCACATGGCAGAGTGTGGCGATGGAGACAGCAGCAATGGGAGGCCGTACAGGGACCCATGAGAGACTCTGGACCTGGCAGCAGCATGAGGAGGCGGTATATAGGGGCCTATGGCAGATTAGGGGCCTGGCAGCAGCTATGGGAGGCCCGTAATTTGCCAGCACCCTATGTCAAAAAATTCTACACACCAGCAGTGTGTGAGGAGACCTGAAAGTGGCACATGGCAGAGTGTGGCGATGGAGACAGCAGCAATGGGAGGCCGTACAGGGACCCATGAGAGACCCTGGACCTGGCAGCAGCATGAGGAGGCGGTATATAGGGGCCTATGGCAGATTAGGGGCCTGGCAGCAGCTATAGGAGGCCCGTAATCTGCCAGCACCCTATGTCAAAAAATTCTACACACCAGCAGTGTGTGAGGAGACTTGAAAGTGGCACATGGCAGAGTGTGGCGATGGAGACAGCAGCAATGGGAGGCCGTACAGGGACCCATGAGAGACTCTGGACCTGGCAGCAGCATGAGGAGGCGGTATATAGGGGCCTATGGCAGATTAGGGGCCTGGCAGCAGCTATAGGAGGCCCGTAATCTGCCAGCACCCTATGTCAAAAAATTCTACACACCAGCAGTGTGAGGAGACCTGAAAGTGGCACATGGCAGAGTGTGGCGATGGAGACAGCAGCAATGGGAGGCCGTACAGGGACCCATGAGAGACCCTGGACTTGGCAGCAGCATGAGGAGGCGGTATAGGGGCCCATGGCAGATTAGGGGCCTGGCAGCAGCAATGGGAGGCCCGTAATCTGCCAGCACCCTATGTCAAAAAATTCTACACACCAGCAGTGTGTGAGGAGACCTGAAAGTGGCACATGGCAGAGTGTGGCGATGGAGACAGCAGCAATGGGAGGCCGTACAGGGACCCATGAGAGACTCTGGACCTGGCAGCAGCATGAGGAGGCGGTATATAGGGGCCCATGGCAGATTAGGGGCCTGGCAGCAGCTATGGGAGGCCCGTAATCTGCCAGCACCCTATGTCAAAAAATTCAACACACCAGCAGTGTGAGGAGACCTGAAAGTGGCACATGGCATGAGAGACTGTGGACCTGGCAGCAGCATGAGGAGGCGGTATAGGGGCCCATGGCAGATTAGGGGCCTGGCAGCAGCTATAGGAGGCCCGTAATCTGCCAGCACCCTATGTCAAAAAATTCTACACACCAGCAGTGTGAGGAGACCTGAAAGTGGCACATGGCAGAGTGTGGCGATGGAGACAGCAGCAATGGGAGGCCGTACAGGGACCCATGAGAGACTCTGGACCTGGCAGCAGCATGAGGAGGCGGTATATAGGGGCCTATGGCAGATTAGGGGCCTGGCAGCAGCTATGGGAGGCCCGTAATCTGCCAGCACCCTATGTCAAAAAATTCTACACACCAGCAGTGTGTGAGGAGACCTGAAAGTGGCACATGGCAGAGTGTGGCGATGGAGACAGCAGCAATGGGAGGCCGTACAGGGACCCATGAGAGACTCTGGACCTGGCAGCAGCATGAGGAGGCGGTATATAGGGGCCTATGGCAGATTAGGGGCCTGGCAGCAGCTATGGGAGGCCCGTAATTTGCCAGCACCCTATGTCAAAAAATTCTACACACCAGCAGTGTGTGAGGAGACCTGAAAGTGGCACATGGCAGAGTGTGGCGATGGAGACAGCAGCAATGGGAGGCCGTACAGGGACCCATGAGAGACCCTGGACCTGGCAGCAGCATGAGGAGGCGGTATATAGGGGCCTATGGCAGATTAGGGGCCTGGCAGCAGCTATAGGAGGCCCGTAATCTGCCAGCACCCTATGTCAAAGAATTCTACACACCAGTAGTGTGAGGCGACCTGAAAGTGGCACATGGCAGAGTGTGGCGATGGAGACAGCAGCAATGGGAGGCCGTACAGGGACCCATGAGAGACTTTGGACTTGGCAGCAGCATGAGGAGGCGGTATATAGGGGCCCATGGCAGATTAGGGGCCTGGCAGCAGCTATGGGAGGCCCGTAATCTGCCAGCACCCTATGTCAAAAAATTCAACACACCAGCAGTGTGAGGAGACCTGAAAGTGGCACATGGCATGAGAGACTGTGGACCTGGCAGCAGCATGAGGAGGCGGTATAGGGGCCCATGGCAGATTAGGGGCCTGGCAGCAGCTATGGGAGGCCCGTAATCTGCCAGCACCCTATGTCAAAAAATTCAACACACCAGCAGTGTGTGAGGAGACCTGAAAGTGGCACATGGCAGAGTGTGGCGATGGAGACAACCCACCGACTGTTTTGCTCACTGCCAAGCTGCCACCCTCTTCTCCTGATGATGCGGAAGCAATAGCCTGATGACGACGAGGCTGCCAAGTGCGATCAGCCTCATCATCATCAATTAGGGTCTCCGCCTCACTACTAGCCCCCTCGGCTGCGTGTGGGTCAGGAGACAGACCTGTCTCTACACCGGCTACCGAGCCACTCTCCTCGCCACTACTTCTTCGCCTGGCTGCTGAAGAGGCGGATGTCTCCCCCCGTTCCTGACCGCCCTCTGTTAGCTCTTCCTCACTGTACTGGATGACACCGGGAGCACTAGCCTCTGGCTGCGAATAGTGCTGCCTCGACCCCTTCCTCTGCTGCCACGTCTGCTCGCACCTAAAACATTGCCTCCTCTGCCACTCCTCTGCATGTTGTCTGACATACTCTTTAATTAAACGATTCTGTGTCCCTGAGTAACAATTCTGTGGCCCTAAGTAACGGTTCTGTGGCCCTCAGTAACAGTTCTGTGTCCCTGAGTAACAATTCTGTGTCTGTGCGAGTAACAATTCTGTGGCCCTAAGTAACAGTTCTGTGGCCCTCAGTAACAATTATGTGTCCCTAAGTAACGGTTCTGTGGCCCTCAGTAACAATTCTGTGTCCCTGTGTAACAATTCTGTGTCTGTGCGAGTAACAATTCTGTGGCCCTAAGTAACAGTTCTGTGGCCCTCAGTAACAGTTCTGTGTCCCTGAGTAACAATTCTGTGTCTGTGCGAGTAACAATTCTGTGGCCCTAAGTAACAGTTCTGTGGCCCTCAGTAACAGTTCTGTGTCCCTGAGTAACAATTCTGTGTCTGTGCGAGTAACAATTCTGTGGCCCTAAGTAACAGTTCTGTGGCCCTCAGTAACAATTCTGTGTCCCTGAGTAACAATTCTGTGGCCCTAAGTAACGGTTCTGTGGCCCTCAGTAACAATTCTGTGTCCCTGTGTAACAATTCTGTGTCTGTGCGAGTAACAATTCTGTGGCCCTAAGTAACAGTTCTGTGGCCCTCAGTAACAGTTCTTTTTCCCTGAGTAACAATTCTGTGTCTGTGCGAGTAACAATTCTGCGGCCCTAAGTAACAGTTCTGTGGCCCTCAGTAACAGTTCTGTGTCCCTGAGTAACAATTCTGTGTCTGTGCGAGTAACAATTCTGTGGCCCTAAGTAACAGTTCTGTTGCCCTCAGTAACAATTCTGTGGCCCTAAGTAACGGTTCTGTGGCCCTCAGTAACAATTCTGTGTCCCTGTGTAACAATTCTGTGTCTGTGCGAGTAACAATTCTGTGGCCCTAAGTAACAGTTCTGTGGCCCTCAGTAACAGTTCTGTGTCCCTGAGTAACAATTCTGTGTCTGTGCGAGTAACAATTCTGTGGCCCTAAGTAACAGTTCTGTGGCCCTCAGTAACAGTTCTGTGTCCCTGAGTAACAATTCTGTGTCTGTGCGAGTAACAATTCTGTGGCCCTAAGTAACAGTTCTGTGGCCCTCAGTAACAGTTCTGTGTCCCTGAGTAACAATTCTGTGTCTGTGCGAGTAACAATTCTGTGGCCCTAAGTAACAGTTCTGTTGCCCTCAGTAACAATTCTGTGGCCCTAAGTAACAGTTCTGTGGCCCTCAGTAACAATTCTGTGTCCCTGTGTAACAATTCTGTGTCTGTGCGAGTAACAATTCTGTGGCCCTAAGTAACAGTTCTGTGGCCCTCAGTAACAATTCTGTGTCCCTGATTAACGTTTCTGTGGCCCCAAGTAACAGTTCTGTGGCCCTCAGTAACAATTCTGTGTCTGTGCGAGTAACAATTCTGTGTCTGTGCGAGTAACAATTCTGTGGCCCTAACAGTTCTGTGGCCCTCAGTAACAATTCTGTGTCCCTGATTAACGTTTCTGTGGCCCCAAGTAACAGTTCTGTGGCCCTCAGTAACAATTCTGTGTCTGTGCGAGTAACAATTCTGTGTCTGTGCGAGTAACAATTCTGTGGCCCTAAGTAACAGTTCTGTGGCCCTCAGTAACAATTCTGTGTCCCTGATTAACGTTTCTGTGGCCCCAAGTAACAGTTCTGTGGCCCTCAGTAACAATTCTGTGTCTGTGCGAGTAACAATTCTGAGGCCCTAAGTAACAGTTCTGTGGCCCTCAGTAACAGTTCTGTGTCCGTGAGTAACAATTCTGTGTCTGTGCGAGTAACAATTCTGTGTCTGTGCGAGTAACAATTCTGTGGCCCTAAGTAACAGTTCTGTGGCCCTCAGTAACAGTTCTGTGTTCCTGAGTAACAATTCTGTGTCTGTGCGAGTAACAATTCTGTGTCTGTGCGAGTAACAATTCTGTGTCTGTGCGAGTAACAATTCTGTGTCTGTGCGAGTAACAATTCTGTGGCCCTAAGTAACGGTTCTGTGGCCCTCAGTAACAGTTCTGTGTCCCTGTGTAACAATTCTGTGTCTGTGCGAGTAACAATTCTGTGGCCCTAAGTAACAGTTCTGTGGCCCTCAGTAACAATTCTGTGTCCCTGATTAACGTTTCTGTGGCCCCAAGTAACAGTTCTGTGGCCCTCAGTAACAGTTCTGTGTCTGTGAGTAACAATTCTGTGTCTGTGCGAGTAACAATTCTGTGTCTGTGCGAGTAACAATTCTGTGGCCCTAAGTAACAGTTCTGTGGCCCTCAGTAACAGTTCTGTGTTCCTGAGTAACAATTCTGTGTCTGTGCTAGTAACAATTCTGTGTCTGTGCGAGTAACAATTCTGTGTCTGTGCGAGTAACAATTCTGTGTCTGTGCGAGTAACAATTCTGTGGCCCTAAGTAACGGTTCTGTGGCCCTCAGTAACAGTTCTGTGTCCCTGTGTAACAATTCTGTGTCTGTGCGAGTAACAATTCTGTGGCCCTAAGTAACAGTTCTGTGGCCCTCAGTAACAATTCTGTGTCCCTGATTAACGTTTCTGTGGCCCCAAGTAACAGTTCTGTGGCCCTCAGTAACAGTTCTGTGTCTGTGCGAGTAACAATTCTGTGTCTGTGCGAGTAACAATTCTGTGGCCCTAAGTAACAGTTCTGTGGCCCTCAGTAACAGTTCTGTGTCCCTGAGTAACAATTCTGTGTCTGTGCGAGTAACAATTCTGTGTCTGTGCGAGTAACAATTCTGTGGCCCTAAGTAACAGTTCTGTGGCCCTCAGTAACAGTTCTGTGTCCCTGAGTAACAATTCTGTGTCTGTGCGAGTAACAATTCTGTGGCCCTTAGTAACAGTTCTGTGGCCCTCAGTAACAGTTCTGTGTCCCTGAGTAACAATTCTGTGTCTGTGCGAGTAACAATTCTGTGTCTGTGCGAGTAACAATTCTGTGTCTGTGCGAGTAACAATTCTGTGGCCCTAAGTAACGGTTCTGTGGCCCTCAGTAACAGTTCTGTGTCCCTGTGTAACAATTCTGTGTCTGTGCGAGTAACAATTCTGTGGCCCTAAGTAACAGTTCTGTGGCCCTCAGTAACAATTCTGTGTCTCTGCGAGTAACAATTCTGTGTCTGTGCGAGTAACAATTCTGTGGCCCTAAGTAACAGTTCTGTGGCCCTCAGTAACAATTCTGTGTCTGTCCCTGAGTAACAATTCTGTGGCCCTAACTAAAGTTTCTGTGGCCCTAAGTAACAATTCTCTGGCACTCAGTAACAGTTCTGTCTGTCCCTGAGTAACAATTTTGTGGCCCTAATAACGTTTCTGTGGCCCTAAGTAACAATTCTCTGGCACTCAGTAACAATTCTGTCTGTCCCTGAGTAACAATTCTGTGGCCCTAATAACGTTTCTGTGGCCCTAAGTAACAATTCTCTGGCACTCAGTAACAATTCTGTCTGTCCCTGAGTATGAATTCTGTGGCCCTAACTAGCGTTTCTTTGTCCCTAAGTAACGATTCTGTGGCCCTAATTAACAATTCTGTGTCCCTGAGTAATAGTTCTCTGTCCCTAAGTATCGTTTCTCTGTCCCCAAGTATCGTTTCTGTGGCCCTAACTCTGTCCCTGTCCCTAATACAGAGCGGTCTGCCTCTGTTCAATGACTGCAGGCAAATGAAGAATTCCAAAATGGCCGCTATTTATAGCTCGACCATTACACAGTGCTAGCTGGCTGGCTGCTGATTGGCTGATGCGATCACATGTCGTCGAGGAATGCATTATGGGTCAGCGCGCCTTGTCTGCGTGCCTTCCCAGACATCCCCGCTCCGTCGCCGCACATGTCAGCCGCCATTTTCGGAAAAATTTCGATTCGCGCGTCCGAATTAGGCTATTTTTCGGATTCGGCGCGAATCGAAATTTTTCCGATATTCGACTCGAATTCCACTTCGGCTACTTCGATTCGCTCATCTCTAATAAACATCATTAGCGTTACCAACAGTATCATCAACATTACTGACATTATTAATATCATCTTCATCGTCAACAGCCATGTTTATAATATCAATGACACATGAGTTTGATACCTCCCCAGACAAGGGGATTGCTTCTTGTTCTCTAGCTAATGGAGAATCCTGTAGCCCCACTTCATTCCCAGCCTCTCCCTCTGTCCATCCACAGGTTGCCCAGACATTACCCCAATATCTGCACACAGTACCTTGGCATGTCCAGAGAGTTCCACGGGGCCCTTCCGGGTATTCTCGGCAGGGGCATAATAAGAAACAAGAGTGCCTAGATCAGCACCCAACAAAACAGGTGTGGGAATTTCCTCCGAGACCCCCACCTCCCTCATCCCCCTTCCCGCACCCCAATCAATGAATACCTTTGCACAGGGTATGCATGAACGGGTCCCCCCAACTCCTGTGAGGGTAAGGAACTTTCCTGGGATGAGGTTCCTTTGCTTGATCACCTCTGGCCATATCAAGGTGACTTCTGCCCCGATGTCCCGGAAACCAGTTACAGACCGGTTGCCCACAGTTGCTGGCTGCAAGTTGGCGGGGGTTACCCGCATCTTCCTGCGAACAAACAGCACGGAAGAAGAGTTGCTGGCCGGCTGGCCAGATGATGTCATCTGCTTCTGCTCAGGACACTGCATCCTGAGATGTCCGGGTTTCCCACAGGTGAAACATCTGCGGCTGTCAGGCAGGGATGGCTGGGCTCCAAGTGCTGCAGGTGTAGGTGGAGGAGAAGCTTGACTCACTGATGTAGGAGGGGTTGCTAGGTGGTGATTTCCCCCCTTTCCAGCCATTCGGAGGAGCCTTGCGATGGTCAGACACTCGCGTGTGGACGAAGGTATCTGCCAAATCGGCTGCAGCTTTAGTAGAGGCTGGTTCTCTTTCTAATACAAACTTCCTGACGTCTGCTGGGCAGATATGCAGTAGCTGATCTCGTATCATGAGATCCTCCAAAGATTCATAGGAGTCAGCTTTCAGTTCTCTGGTCCACTTCTGGAATGTGGAGCATAAGCGATCTACCATATCCATGTAAGAGTCCTCAGGTCTCTTTTGCGAGGACCTAAACCGCTTGCGGTAAACTTCCTGGGTCATCTGGTACTCCCGGATAATGGCTTCTTTTAGAGCTTCATAATTATCGTCCTGCTCCACTGGCAACTCGATATACGCATCCAGGGCCTTGCCTCGTAGCCCTGGTGTCAGGTACCGAGCCCATTGTGCTTGAGGCAGCTGATACTGACGGCAAGTTTTTTCAAATGACAGTAAATACATGTCAATGTCACCGTCTTGTTTCATTGCTGGAAATTTGGCTGCTGGGCCCACGGTCAGAGAGGCGTCCTTGTGCTCTAAGGACACGAGGTTCTGAACCTGTCGCTGCTGGAGCCTCGCCATCTCCAGTTCGTGCCGACAATCAGCTTCCCTCTGCACCACCTCTCTCTCAGCCGCTGCCTGGCGTTCCGTTCTGTCTGCCGCTGCCTGGCGCTCCACAGCCTCTCTGGCCGCCGCTGCCTGGCGCTCCACAGCCTCTCTGGCCGCTGCTGCCTGGAGTTCCACAGCCTCTCCTTCAGCCGCTGCCTGGCGTTCTGCTCTGTCCGCCACTGCCTGGTGTTCCACAGCCTCTCTGGCCGCCGCTGCCTGGCGTTCTGCAGCTTCTCTCTCAGGACTTAAATCACTTTTGCTCATTTTCTTGTATTCTGCTTCACCAGGCATAATTGCAAGCAAAGATAGAATAGAAAGTAGAAAGAGGAAGGAGCTGTTGCTATATGTCTCTCTCTCTATATATATATATATGTAAAAATGCACCGCTTGTTTCTACGGACTGTTTCCACAAAGGTTACAATTCTTCAGTGCAGAGCTAATTCCTAACACTGCACTGAAGCTCTTAATGCAGCTATCCCATGTACGCTGCCAGCCAATATGTCACGATTGCGGCGTCAAACCCCAGACCTTCTCACCAAACTCGTGACCAAAGGACTAGCCGATGTAGAAAGAGGAAACTCGGTGTTATCAGCTATAACACTATAATGATTGAAATAATCGACTGCATAACACGGTCATAACACAGGCCTGTTATACAGAGGGTTAAACAAACAGTAGCGTTCTCTTTAGAGGCAGGGATTCGTAAGTTGCAATATAGAGCTATAGAAACAGTTCAACACTTTCAGAAAGAAAGATTTATTACTAAAAGGTCAAACGGGTGCAATAAAAATATTTACAGAAACAAGATGTACCTAAGATATATATATAAATATACAAAGAACCATAGCACAGCAAAGAGAGAGGTGAAAGGGTTAAGGTACTTGCCAAAGTCCTGGGTTAGCAGATCCAAGTTTCAAAGCAAGAGGGCACGTGTCTCCCTAGGTGGTATTGATGTTAAAAATGGGAGACGTCTTCAACTTCCTCTCTTAGGCCTGACAGCCCAATTTTGTAGTCCCCAGCAGGGGGTGGCTCTGGAGTCAAGGACCAATCTTTGCTTAGGGCGTGGAGAGATTGGTGGATGCCTCAACTAGAGCAAAAATCTCCCATAACTCTTCATCTGCACAAGTGACATTCGACCTGCGGGTAGATTATTATGCAGACAAGTCTGAGGATTGATTAGATATGAATTATGAAAGTGTACGCTAAACGTTTCATGAGATCTATTTTTCTGCTTTCCTGAGTGTCCAAGACAAGGTGTCCAAGTGACCCATCAAACTGTTCGCCTGCTCATCATCCATCTGACGATATGTTCTGTTTTTATGTAAGTCTCTCATATGCCAAGATATGAGACATAGGGGAAAAATGGTTTTAACCGAGGTTATCTCATTCTGTTACCTATGCTGAGTTAAGTTTTATGAGGTTGGAATCTCTCTCAACTCAGGAGAAAGCTTGCCTTATCTCTTCCGAGGTGTGAAATGGTACAGCTTTCCGAGACAGCTAGGCACCTAGCTCAGAGATGTCTTGGTCTGCCAGTGACCCACAACCAGCACACACACGCTGGCCAAATGTCTCCTCTCAGAGAGGGAGGGGGAGGGAGTGAGGGGAGAAAATGGATACTCGTAACAAAATGAAGTCTGCGTCCTTCAGTGTGTGTTGCGCACGTTTGCGACACATACCACACCACATGTTACAAGTTCCATAGTTATTGTTGCTGGATATTTATGTCCAGGATTTTTACAATACAGGCTGCCACATAGAGACCAGTAGCCCATTTAAGTACTGTACACAGTGTATCAGCCTTAATAGTTTCTGCTTCTCTGATTGGCAGGAATTGTAGAAAGTAAAAATCATATTACCTCAGTCCTTTTATATACAAAGAGGCAACAGGTTTCACCAGCCAAGTCTCACACTTAAAGGGACATACTGTACTTCTGCTAAAGTCTGCTCCCACCCCTCCTCAGTTTGAAAACCTACCATACTGTTTTTTACATTATCAAAGTAAACTGCCAGCTTGTTGATTTTATTAAAGGGGAACTCTGTTTGCTGTGTCATCATCTTTAGGAAAGTGATATTTTCTCATGTAAAAAAAACAAAACACCTCCACTGTGCACCAACATAAAGAGCTCCACCAAAGCCAGCAGAAGAGTCTTACCCGCATTGTGTGTTTGGTTTTATATGGGACTTTTCGCTGAAACCCTCAGAAAGTTAAACACTGGTTCTGGTTACTGGGAGCCCATAAGCGAACTAGCCTAACATTTTTAATCTCTACATTTCTGCTCTTTTGGGGAAAATTCTCTCCGTAGTAGAACTCTGATTAAACTTTGAGCTCTGCAGGACAAATGAGATTATTTAACCTCAAATTACAAATGGCGAGCGCTGTACAAGTGGAAGCAGCTAGCACCGGAGATAGTGACACAAATCTCAATAAATAAACACATATAAAAAGTGCAGCAAATAAAACGTATAAGTGAAAGACTGACATATCAAAAAATATATATCAGTGTAACCAATATATTATTAAACTGACACTGATGTCAATCAAAAAGTCCATTCCAGGATAAACCTGTATATTAGTATTGTGATGCAAGTAGTCACGGCAAATTGTGTTTGATTCCACACAGTGCTCTGGAGTCTAGCGTTCAACCCACCACCACTATGCACTCACCAGAAAGCTACTTGTTAGGTAGCACATAAAACAAGAGATCTGTGTAGTCCGCTCTCTGACCCCTGTTGGTCCAGTTACATCCTAAAGAAAATGCTCACCACATGGAGCCCGAAGATGATGTATATACAGCAGTGTAGTGTTTATTAAAATTTAAAGCATAAAAGCATTCCACGTGGAACACTATAAAATTTTACATCTGTCACATACCAAGATGGCCGCCGGTGGCATGATATCAGCTCATAGGCTCCACCCAACGCGTTTCATACGCACGCCCTCAACGCTACGCCCAGTAATTTTAATAAATACTACAACATATATTGTACATCATCTTTGGGCTCCATGTTGTGAGCATTTTCTTTAGGAAGTAACTGGACCAACAGGGGATGCAGAGCCGACTACACAGATCTCTTGTTTAACATGTTACCTAACAAGTAGCTTTCTGGTGAGTGCATAGTGGTGGTGGATTGTACGCTGGACTCCAGAGCACTGTGTGGAATCAATCTGACTTTTGATACGTTAATCTTACACTTATATGTTTTATGTGCTGCACTTTTTAGATGAAATTATTTACCCACTTGCCTACCAGGCACTTTTACCCCCTTCATGCCCAGGCCAATTTTCAGCTTTCAGTGCTGTTGCACTTTGAATGACAGTTGCACGGTCATGCACAATTGTACCCATATGAAATTGTTATCATTTTTTCACACAAATAGAGCTTTCTTTTGGCGGTATTCAATTGCCACCGTGTGTTTTATTTTTTGCACTATAAACAAAAAAAAAAGTTTTTCTTTGTTTCTATTATAAAATTTTGCAAACAGGTAATTTTTCTCATTCACTGATGTGCATTGATGAAGCTGCACTAATAAGCATCACTGATGGGCACTGATAGGCAGCACTTATGGGAACTGATGGGCACTGATGAGGTGGCACAGATAGGCAGCACTGATAGGCTACACTGATGAGGTGGCACTGATGAGGCAGCACTAATGGGCATTGATGAGGAGGCACTGATGATGCTGCATTGATGATGCTGCACTGATATGCAATGATGGGCACTGGTAGGTGGCACTGATGGGCGACACTGACAGGGGGCGCTGACTGGCGGCACTGACTGGTGGCACTGATTGACAGCACTGCTGGGTGGCATTGCTGGGCACTGATGGGTGGCAATGATGGGCACAACTGCTGGGCAGCACTGATGGGGGGCACTGATGGGTGGCACTGCTGGGCATTGATGGGTGACACTGCTGGGCACTGGTGGATGGCACTGCTGGGCTGTGGTGGGTGGCACTGCTGGGCTTCACTGCTGGGCACTTAACATCAGTGCCCTGATGATCAGTGCCGATTTGTTCTGTGACATTTGTCTGTTATTGGCAGTACTTTCCTCACACTGTGACAGCGTGAAGAAAGTGCTGCTGATAACCGGCAACTGTATTTACTCAGTGATCTGCTGTGTCATTGGAAACAGCTGCTCACATGGTAAAAGGCCACTGTGATTGGCCTTTTACCTCATCCTGTGATCATCTGTGTCCGTAGGACACAGCAATCACGGAGAGCGCCAGGTGTGCGCTGCTGGGGGCGCGCAGGAGAGCACATTATGGGAGGACATCCAATGACACTGTCCCAGAACTGGACAACCGCGCTATAGCCGTCAATCGGCTATAGCGCGGTTGTGAAGTGGTTGAAGTGGTATTATACTGTATTCTTTTGTTTATTTCTCCTGTGTGGTTTGTATTTTCTCACATCAGTCATTGATTCTGTATGTACAGTATGTATATATCTGCTAAGATGACTCTAATACAGACTGATTTGCTGTTCATCAAGCGCTGTGCGATTAATGTGTGTGTTATAGAGATGGGGAACAGAATGGATGTTAAATTTTGGCTCCCATTGACTTCAACAGGTTTCAGATTAACCTTGCCACAGTTCAATGAACCTCCCGTGAACTGATCTCATGTATGTTTGGCTCATCCTTACTCGTGTGCAGAGCAGTTTGCACAAAAACACCACATTATTATTCCCCAATTTTCCATAATTATCATATTGGCAATTCCTTTTAGTATAAATTTCAATCAGGTTCTGCAAAGTAAAGCAGTGATCACATCTGTCTTTTTGATCTTAGAATGTCAATGCTATATAGCCACACATAGTTAGTTATGTGACTGGCAAAGCCTCCTCTCCTTTCTCCTCCTCCTTCTCTTCTGGCGATCCCACCATAGCCCTTCAAGCAGGCAATGAGAAGTCAGCAGAATTATTATATCCCACAACCACTGACTTGGCAAGAGGATGATCTTACCATGTGCAAGTATTCCTTGTTTCATATACTGAGGATGAGGAAGAAAGCACCAGGACCACAGAGGGAGGAAACATCAGGCAGGGAGCAGCTAGACCTTATTTCCAAGTGGGCTCCAGCTATGAGAAGGAGGGGATGATGAGGTGGCAGACTTTCCTGAGTGCCACCAAAAGAAAAGGAGGAAAGTTTTGCAGAAGAGGCAGAACAACAGTAATGGATGATCTTGTCCAGGGAGAGCAATGGCTCCTGCTGCTTCCTCAGTGCTTGTGAGGTGAGAGAAAGCAGCATTGCACAGAACCAGATCAAAAGAGGGAAGTATTTGTGGGTGGCTAGGGGGAACTGATACTGGAAGGTGTTTTACCTTAATGCATAGAATGCACTAAGGTAAAAAAAACTTTAAGCCTTTAGAACCACTTTAACTCCAGGCTCCCTTTCAGTTCATCTATATGATTTGGCCATTGCCAAAGGACATGAGTAACAACTCACCACTGGTAATAATGGAGGCCTGGGTACCATTTCGCCTTGATCCTGAGTCCCTCTGTGTAACAGTCTTTATGGCATCGAGTGCCAAGGATTTTGTCTTTTTAAATGTGCTAGTCATTAAAGAATTCCTGGAACACAATATTTAATTTTGGAAAATGGTGATTGCTTTCTTCCACATGGCACTGAGCCTGCCAAATTCCCATATGTTCCATCCACCTGCTCACAGATGTATTGGCACTGCTCTTCCAGTTGTTCAAACAACTCTTCAAAAATGTAAGAAAAGTCCCAACTATATTCCTTGGCAGTTGTGTGCCACTAACCTCTGTAATTGCTTGGTTGTTCCGGAATGTAGGCACCTCCGAGACAGCATTTTTCTGAAGCAACATCCTCTCCACAGGACCGCAGACATTCTTAACTGACCCATCCAGAAGGTCTGAGGTCATCTCTAGCACAAATGACCATCTCTATGGCATGGAAAGTGGCTCTGTTGACAGCATTAAAGTAGGTGATCCTGTGGCAGACAAAGTTTGACTGTTCTGTGTCTTTGCTGCTGTATAACCACAGGGCTCTAAACCAAGATAAGGTATCCACAAGCTGTGTGACAAGCTTTTGAATGAATTTTGCAGTGAGGATCCTACTGATGTTCAGGTGATTGTGTAACTCAGCTTTGCTGGCAGGACCCTGTGAGGTAGCACACCCCTTTTAGAGGCAGGGAATATTTCACACAGTCTTACTGCATATGGTATGAAAGAACAAGGGAATGGTCTCTTCAGCCTTTGTCAGAAGAGAATGTCAATTCCTGAACTCCAGCAGCAGTTCTCCTGAGCCCTTTCAATCTGCAGATGACTGGAACACTGGCACAGCAATCCAGACAGCAGTCCATGAAGACAAGTCTGGTGCCAGCTGTACACATGAGGGGCACACTGGCCACAGCGCTTCTTCCGCCCCTCACAGTCGGTATTTGGCATTTGGCATTTGGCATTTGGAAGTGTCAGGTGTCAAGCAAGACACCACTCATGAACATTGAACTGTATGTGGTGCATGCAATCTTACTGCACCTGTAAAAGGATCTCTCACTCTCTGTCTCTATTGAAGTCCACTCCCTTGGGCCATGTTCTCATCCTTTGCACCACTTCTAACCAATAGGCGCCAGTATTCTTTTTGTGACACCATGAGGTTTATTTACTAAAGCTGGAGAGTGCAAGATCAGGCTCACTTCTGCATAGAAATCTATCAGCTCCCAGGTTTTATTGCCAAAGATCAATTGAACAAGCAGAGGTTAGAAGCTAACTGGTTTCTGTGCAGAAGTGAGCCTGATTTTGCACATTCCAGCTTTTGTAAATATACCCCATGTGTTATGTAGTTCAGTGCCTCGTGCTGGGCTACCTGATTAGCACCATACCCATTAACTCCATGATGCCCAGACAAGGAAGAGGTCCCACAAGTACACTGTAATACTCGGGAGCCAGGTCTCCAGGGGGTATCCAGGGAACTTAATAACTCCTGAGGGTATCCCCCTTTGCCTTAGCTCACTCCTTTGGAGGTATCCTTTGCTGTATTCTACAGCTGCACTTCAACATTCCCACTTCAGGCCTTACAGCAGAAGATCCACAGAACAGTTCACATTCACACTGATACGTTACCAAGAGACATTCCCATCTTAGGGTTGGGAGGAGGAAGAATCCAGAAGCAGAAAGTCTTTTAATTATTTACTTTAACATTTGTAATAAAG
Source organism: Staurois parvus (assembly GCF_062004578.1). Lineage (NCBI taxonomy): Eukaryota > Metazoa > Chordata > Amphibia > Anura > Ranidae > Staurois > Staurois parvus. Next base: position 5,479,526 of record NW_028319936.1, on the reverse strand, counting down.
TATCCCTTATTGAAAAATAAATGCCGGACTTTACTGGTACCAGGTAACACACTACTTGTCTCAGTGTTTACCGAGAGCTTCTCTGATTATTTGATGTTTGTTTGAGAAGGTAGTAATTATTCTTACAATGTCTTTATTTTATTTTCTCTGGTCCCTGAAAAGTCATTTCTGTCTACTCTCCTTGTTTGCCCTGTTATATTCCTTTTTTAACATAGTACGTCTATATTCTCTTTTCAGCAATCTATCCTTTGGGGCTTGTGCCTCTTTCTTGAACAATTCCTCAGCAGAACAGTTCCTTCTAATCCTTAGGTACTGGGAGTATGGAGTACTTTGAACCAGTGCCCTTGGCTTACATATCACTGTTGGTTTCCTGTATAGGGAAGTTCCTATTGTTCTATCCTCCTGTATGAATAATTCAACATTCAAAAAGGATAGTTACGAATAGGGCCTGGTCACTTATAGCTAAATGTTCATTTAATACGACCACGCTGGAGGCGGCATACAAAGTATTGTTTCGTTGGTATTGGGTTCGGGCTCGTTTGGCCCAGGCGAACCCTGCCTGCAGTGATCGATGCTTTCGGGGTTGTGGCCATCGTGGTGATATATTGCATATCTGGTGGTCATGCCCAAGACTGTTTCGTTTTTGGTCTCGTGTGTTTGGCCTCCTTTTCACCTTGTTCCATCTCTCCATACGCCAGGATGCTCGGTATACTTTGCTTCATTGTCCCATACCGGGCCTCTTGGCTAATCAGCAAAAGTTGGCTTCCTATTTGTTTTTGTTGGCCACTAGAACAATTGCTCAGGCCTGGAAGAGCCCGTTTGTCCCTCTTCAGGGGGTAAGGGACCATATGACCACTATGATGCTCAATGTACAGATGTCGAGCATCTGCAATGACTCCCAACGTAAATTCTTGAAAATATGGGAGCCGTGGCTGCAATATGCCTTTTCCACGCTCCCCCCGGCTAGTCTGGGGATGTGATGTTGTTCAGTATTGGCGTTCTTGGACCCCTGTTCTTGGTTTTGTTATCTTTTTTTCTTTTGTACTCCTCCTTCCTTTTCTATTTTTTGTTTGTTTTTGGTGTGGCAGTGAATAGCTGTCTTAAGTTTGAGCTACTATCGGTGTTATACTAATGTTTTGTAATTTATGTGCCATTGATAGCCACTGTGTGGGCGCACCTTTTGCTCTGTTGGTGTTGGAGCACTGTTTTCTCTAATTTTTTATGTGCAATTGATAGCCCCTGCGTGGGTGTGATTTGTTGCTCCTGTGTTATACTGTTTAAAATTAATAAAAACCATTGAAATACAAAAAGGATAGTTTCTCCTTACTAAATTGCATGGTAAATTCTACGTTGTAATGATTGCATTCCAATTCCTGCATCAAAGTTTTTAATTCTTCCTCATAACATGAAGGCTTCATCTATATATCTGTACCAACATAAAATGTTGGACAGATATACAGATATTTGCTCATCTGAGAACAACTCCCACTCCCACCCCCCCAGGTACAGGCTGGCATATGATGGGGCATAATATGTCCCCATCACAACCCCCTGCACCTGAAGATAGTGGGAGCCATCAAGCAAAAATACATTTTTGTGCAAAATATGCCCAAGAACCAAGAAACCAACTTTTTTTTGAATATATTTCAAGAATTGTGTATAATTATATATTTAAGGATACATCCTAATACATGTTTTTATAGTAAGGTCATACTTCTGTAAATCCTAATTGAAGATCCTGAGGAAGCACACATGTGAAACGCGTTGACCTATTTTGGATTAATGGAATTGAAGAGTGTTCTGTACTGAAGAGATCATCTGTAAAATTGAGTGATGACCTAAGACTGGGTTTTAATTACTTTTGTTATTATGATTTTTTATGAAATGTAATAAAACACTGATTTTATTGAGACAAGTAGTGTGTTCCCTGGTACCAGCACATTCCAGCATTTATTTTTCAGTCTTGATATTTACTTGAACAGTTAGTCATATACATGTATAAATGCTTACAATCATCCTGGATCAAGGAGATGGCACATTTCTTCTGTTACAAACAAAATGGTTGATAGGGATAGTAAGAAAAAGTGCATCAAGGAATAGCCCATACCTTTAAAAAAAAGGTTGCCCAGAGTTCCGCATCCCTAGCCAAGAATGTGCATAGTCCTACAAGTTCTGCTTCTCTCCTTGCTTACTTCCCTTACAAGGATAGCCATGAGATAAATCAATGGAGCCTATATCTTGATGTAGTCTGGCCCTCTGTGCTTCCCATAACTAAGAGAGAGAGATTACTTCTTTGCTCACTTATTTACATACCAGTCCTCTGCTCAGGACTCCCCACTTCTAGCAGGGACAGGGCCAGCATTAGCTCAATGTGCTCCAGCCTTTATAGGCATCCTACCTACTGCTAATGGCTTCTTAAGCCCCTACGCTACCTATCAATCCAAGTGGTTCTAGGTCTAACCCATTCCACTAGCTCTGGCACCATCTAATGGGCAGAAAGGGGAATTATATTAGGCACATCCATGCCCTTACCCTACAAACCCTTACTTATCAACTGCCCTGGATTTGCTGGGACACTTTCACAGTTTGGCTGTGTCCTGGGAATGAGCTGTAGGGTTTGCATATGAATGAGTCATGGATTTTCATATGAAAGGGCTGAAGCACATTTATATGCTAATCCTGCAGTTGATTCACACTATCCACCCACCCAGTATTTTTCTGAAAAATGCGCTATTTATCGCATGAAACCATACAGTATTTTATCTCATGTGACATCCAATGGGATGGACACAGTGGAGAAGAATTAGAATCCCTGTCAGTTTTTATTGCTAATAAAGAGGTACAGTGGGGCAAAAAAGTATTTAGTCAGCCACCAATTGTGCAAGTTCTCCCACTTAAAAAGATGAGAGAGGCCTGTAATTGGCATCATAGGTAGACCTCAACTATGAGAGACAAAATGAGAAAAAAAATCCAGACAATCACATTGGCTGATTTGGAAAGAATTTATTTGCAAATTATGGTGGAAAATAAGTATTTGGTCACCTACAAACAAGCAAGATTTCTGGCTCTCACAGACCTGTACCTTCTTCTTTAAGAGGCTCCGCTGTCCTGCACTCATTACCTGCATCAATGGCACCTGTTTGAACTTGTTATCAGTATAAAAGACACCTGTCCAAAACCTCAAACAGTCACACTCCAAACTCCACTATGGTGAAGACCAAAGAGCCGTCAAAGGACACCAGAAACAAAATTGTAGACCTGCACCAGGCTGGGAAGACTGAATCTGCAATTGGCAAGCAGCTTGGTGTGAACAAATCAACTGTGGGAGCAATAATTAGAAAATGGAAGACATACAAGACCACTGATAATCTCCATCGATCTGGGGCTCCACGCAAGATCTCACCCCATGGGGTCAAAATGATCACAAAAACGGTGAGCAAAAATCCCAGGACCACACGGGGGGACCTAGTGAATGACCTGCAGAGAGTTGGGACCAACGTAACAAAGGCTACCATCAGTAACACACTACGCCGCCAGGGACTCAGATCCTGCAGTGCCAGACATGTCCCCCTGCTTAAGCCAGTACATGTCCGGGCCCGTCTGAGGTTTGCTAGAGAGCATTTGGATGATCCAGAAGATGATCCAGAAGAGGACTGGGAGAATGTCATATGGTCAGATGAAACCAAAATAGAACTGTTTGGTAGAAACACAACTCGTCATGTTTGGAGGAGAGAGAATCCAAAGAACACCATACCTACTGTGAAGCATGGGGGTGGCAACATCATGCTTTGGGGCTGTTTTTCCACAAAGGGACAAGGACGACTGATCCATGTACAGGACAGAATGAATGGGGCCATGTATCGTACGATTTTGAGTGCAAACCTCCTTCTATCAGCAAGGGCATTGAAGATGAAACATGGCTGGGTCTTCCAACATGACAATGATCCCAAACATACCGCCCGGGCAATGAAGGAGTGGCTTCGTAAGAAGCATTTCAAGGTCCTGGAGTGGCCTAGCCAGTCTCCAGATCTCAACCCCATAGAAAATCTTTGGAGGGAGTTGAAAGTCCATGTTGCCCAGCGACAGCCCCAAAACATCACTGCTCTAGAGGAGATCTGCATGGAGGAATGGGCCAACATAAGAGCAACAGTGTGTGCCAACCTTGTGAAGACTTACAGGAAACATTTGACCTTTGTCATTGCCAACAAAGGATATATAACAAAGTATTGAGATGAACTTTTGATATTGACCAAATACTTATTTTCCACCATAATTTCCAAATAAATTCTTTCCAAATCAGCCAATGTGATTGTCTGGATTTTTTTTCTCATTTTGTCTCTCATAGTTGAGGTCTACCTATGATGCCAATTACAGGCCTCTCACATCTTTTTAAGTGGGAGAACTTGCCCAATTGGTGGCTGACTAAATACTTTTTTGCCCCACTGTAAAATGGCATAAACCGTAGAAATATACTAACTCAATAACCCAGTGCCGTCCCTGCAGCATATGTATTAATACAAAAGAAAAAAGGTGACTTAAACACCAGTCAAAGGGAAGCTGCTTTCCCAGGAAGAAGACATGTGTTGTATCAAAAACAACTAAGTTAAATTAAGTAAATACAAAATATCTTTCTAAATGTCAAATATTGAATAAAAATAGTATCACAAATCACACAATGTTGTCTTTTTTATTGGTGGCAGAAGGGTATTTATACAAGTGTGTGTGATTTTTTTTTTATACTATTTTGTTCAATATTTGACATTTAGAAAGATATTTTGTTTTTACCTAAGGTATAACTAAAGGAAAACTGTTTGTTTGTTTTTTTTCAGTTTTTGATAGAGTGGAGAGGTATAAGAACACCTATTAGGTTTTTTTTGAAGCCTGTGTCTCCAATAGGGAGATTCACCCTCTCTATTTTACCATTATCATTGAAGGTAAAATTTTAAAAAAATCCTAAATTTTGGGTTCTCCCCGGAAAAGTAATAGAGGGGAAATTTTCCAATGAGGACACTAGTTCTGGTGACCTGAGGAACCCCAAGGGATTCCCTTAATTTGCAGGGATTTCCTCTTTCCTGTTTTGGCAACTGGACAGGAAATCCCCCCAATGGGACACAGATGGCAAAAATAACCTGACAGGGATTCTAACCCTCCATTACTGTATCCAAAAGGAAAAAGAAAGTTTTTAGTTACACTTTCAAGGAGCCTTTCTCAACCTTTTCAGCACAGAGGAACCCTTTCCAGCCACAGGAAAATATCTATATCTACAGCTTATAATACATTAGTATGACGGTCAGTAGGAAGAATGCTCTTTACATTTGTGGTCATTGGGAAGAATTACCCCTTTATAGATAGCTAAAAGAGATCAATGTCAGTGGGAACTTGTCAGTGGGAAGACATAAAAGACAAAAAATATTTGTGAAAAGTGCAGTATCTCCACTACATATGACATATGTTCTAACAAGGGATTGGACCAGGGGTAGGCAACCTTTTGAGTACAGCGTGCCGAAAAATGTTTCAAAGAAACTGAGGGTGCCAGCAACAGTAAACTTCACACTTTCAATCATGAAAAAAAATCTTTAAATGGTTAATGTAGTAAATGACTTGAATAATAGCAAGAAATAAATGTGTTGAGCTTTGCACTTTCATGTCTCAGATCACCCCAAATACTGCACCACCACACCTCAGATCACCCTAATCCCAGCACCTTCACAACTCAGATTAGCCCCATTTCCTGCACCATCACACCTCAAATCAATACAATACTTGCAACTTCACACCTCAGTTCACCCCAATTCTTGCCCCTTCACTCCTCAGATAACCCCAATTCCTGCACCATCAGATATTAGGTTAACCCCAATTTTTCCACCTCAACACCTCAGATCACCCCAGTTTCTGAACCTTCAGATCTCAAATAAGCCCCAATGACTGCACCTTTACACCTCAGATCACACAAATCCCTGCACTTTCAAACCCCAGATCACCCCAGTTTCTGTACCTTCACTCCTCAGATCAGTTCCAATGTCTGCACCTTCACACCTCAGATTAGCCCCAATTCCTGTACCATCACATCTCAGATCACCCCAATTCCTGCATTATCACACCTCAGATCTCTTCAATTCTTGCACCTTCAAATCTCAGATCACCCCAAATTCTGCACCTTCACACCTCACATCACTCCAATGCCTGCACCTTCACACCTCAGATCACCCTCACTTCCTGAAAATTCACACCTCAGATCACCCTACTTCCTGTACCTTAACACCTCAGATCACCCCATTTCCTGCACCTTCAAACCTCAGGTCAGTCCTAATTCCTGCACCTGTAAATTAGTAGTTTCCAATAGCTAACAGCAGTGGTTCAGCAGTGCAGGGTTCAGGGGTCAGCAGGGCAGAGGACAGTGTTCAGCAGGGCAGAGGATTGGGTCATCAGGGCAGAGGACTGGGACAGGGGCAAGTAGGGTAGTGTATAGGGGTCAGGGAGGCAGAAAATTGGAATCAGTGGGGAAGAGGTCTAGATTCAGCAGGGCATAGGATGGGGTCAGTGGGACAATGTACTGGGGTCAACACGGCAGTGTACAGGGGTCAGTGAAGCAGTATACAGGGGTCAGAGGGCAGAGGATTGGGTGAGCGGGGCAGTGTACAGGGGCAAATGGGGCTGAGGACAGGATCAGTGGGGAAGTGTACAGGGGTCAGCCGAGCAGACGTCAGAGGGTGGGGTCGGTGGGGCAGTATACAGGGGTCAGAAGTCTGGTCGCAGCAGGGCAGAGGTGTGGTCAGTGGGACAGTGTAAAGGTATCAGTGGGGGCAGAGGTCTAGGGTTAGCAGGGCAAATAATGGGGTCAATGGGGCAGAGGTCAGTGAGACAAAGAACTTAGTCAGTGGGGCATTGTACAGGGCACAGAGTACAGCGGTAAGCAGGGCAGAGAACAGGGGTCAGTGTGGCAAAGGACAGAAGTCAGACGGGCAGAGGACAGGGTTAGATGACAGAGGTCAGCAGAGGAGAGAACAGGGGTCAGCGCTGGCAAGGCACACAGCAGAGATCCTTCGCCCCACACAGCACATAACTTAAATCACAATTGTTTATAGACACATACTCCATCTGCATAGTGGGTTGCTGGCTTCTGCAGCTTTTCTGCTGTTCTGATCTGGAGATCAGAGCAGCAACACAGGTCAGAGCAGCAATATAACATGCAGCGATATACTGTGCACATGGAGGATGTATCTGTAAAATAATCTGATTTCAGCTATGTGCTGTGTGGGAGGAGAAGATCTGCGTGTGCAACTGTGCGAGGATGGTAGGAGCAGATCAGGTGGCCAGACACAGGGTCCATTGGAGGGAGGGGGGAAGGTGGGAGAGAGGCAGTGGGTCTCCTTGTTTAGCCAGCCGCAAGCATTTACAGCTGGCTATGCTGATGGGTCAGGTGTCTCCAGGAACAGAGGTGGGTGGGAACAGAGGTAGTGGGCAGGGGCGGACTGACCATTTGGAAACTCGGGCACTGCCCGAGGGCCGGGGTCAGTAGGGGGCCCCATGAGATGCTCCTGGTACCTTTTTCATAGGTTTTTTTGAGTTTTGGCAAGGGCACAGGGGCCCCATGATCCCCTATTGCTCGGGGGCCCCATGAGTTGTCAGTCTGCCCCTGGTAGTGGGGCTCCTTCCTGTGATGCTAGCCACAAGCATTGAGCGGCTGACTGTCTTGATGGGTCAGGTGTCTCTTGGAACCGAGATGGGAGAGAGGCAGCGAGGCTCATTCCGGTGTAGCCAGCCACAAGCATCGGCAGCTGGCTAAGCTGATAGGTCAGGTGACCCTGGGAATGGAGGTGGGTGGGACCGGAGGCAGGAAAGAGGTAGCGGGGTTCCTTCCTGTGACGCCAGCCCCAAGCATCAGCAGCTGGCTGTGTTGATGTGTCGGGTGCCCTAGCCTTCACGTGCCAGAATAAATGCGGCCACTTGCCATTGCATTTCGGGGGTTGCTGACCCCTGGATTAGACCATTGTGATATGCATGTACATTGTATTATGTTTGGAATGATTGGGAGGATTTTTCTTGTTTGTTCAAAAATTTTATTGAGAAACAACATGTCATCAGCAAAATGATACAGTAAGCTTGGGTAGGTACAGCGGGTAAGATAAGCAATTTAAGAGAGAACAACCATGACATCCATCAAGCTGGTAGAGCTAAATTAGAAAAGTAGTAAACCATGTCTAGCTATAAGAAATCCAACAAGTTTAGAAGGAAAGATAAGTAAATGTTGTACCCTGGACATAAGCATAAATTGTGGTATAGCGATATCCAAACATACACGGCATGGTGATTAAAAACTAGAAGCTGTGGCATTAGGATGATTACTTGTGCTCGGAGTGGGCCAGAAGGGTGGTGATATTGGCCAGGGTTGGGGAGAGTAACATAAAATAGAAGCTGTAGCGAAGAATTGCATTTGAGCTGAAAGACATGCCAGGGGTAGGTAGAAAAAAAAGAGAGAAAAAAAAAAAGGGGGGGGTTAGACTTTGAAATAAATAGTACGAAAGAAGCTGGCAGAGGGAGGGTGAGAGAAAGAAGAGGGGGGGGATCAGTTGTGGAAATAAATAAAAAGGAGATGGGAATAAGGTGGTCCCTGGGATGGGTTAGGTCTACTGAGAGATGATGTAGTCCTTGCACCATGTGTGGGGGTTTAAAGAGCTATGGAAGTAAAAGTGTGCCATTGAAGTTAGGGGGTAAAAAGTGGGTTACCCATGGGCACCAAAGGGTTGCAAACTTATGTATTCTGTCTTGTAGGATGGCCTCAATTTTGGCATGGATCATAGCTTGTGTGACTTGGTTTCATGTAGCCAGAGTGCTGATAGAGGGGGTTTTCCACGCCTTTGCAATGAGCTCTTTGGCTGCCGTGGTTATTTGAAGGAGTAATTTGAAATGTCGGCTTGTAATGCTTAAAGATTTCATATTCAGGAGTGCCACTGCAGGATCCGGTGGGATTAGAGTGTCAAACAATTTGGAAAGGGTTTGAAATATTTAATCCCAAAATATTCATACTACTGGACAATCCCACCAAATGCGCAAGTGGGTTCCCTTTGAGTTATAACCTCGAAAGCAGTGAGGTGGGTTAGTGCGGTAAAAATTTGGAGATCCTGGTGGGGACCAAGTACCATCTAGTGAAGACCTTGTAGTTGGTCTCTAGGGCCACTACATTTTGTGAAGTAGATTTAGTGGCTTCCCAGATGTCAGACCAGGCTACCGCATCAAGGGTGAGGCCAAGGTCTCTCTCCCATTTAGTTACATAGGGCTGGGGGATGGAGTGTGACGGTCCTAGGAGCTGGCTGTATAGGTTTGAAAGAAGACCCTCTTATGGGGGTCCGATTTGCAGGTTCTTTCAAAATAAGAAAAGTGAGGGGCGAAAGGGTCTGAGGGAAGTATGGATGAGAGGAAGTGTTTTATTTGGAGATAGCGAAAAAGTTCAGAGGACGGTAGGCTGTAGGTTTCGCAAAGGGATGGAAAGGATGCTATCTTGGAAAAGGATAAAAATGTATGTACACGGAGCAGGCCAGCAGATGTCCAGGCTGAAAAAGACGAGGGAGAGGACCAGGCTGGGTAAAAGGCATGGTTACGGAAGAAGGAGAGCATAGGGTTGTAAGGTGACTGAAAGAGGTAGCGTGCCTTAAGTCTGTGCCAATTGGAAAGATAATGATGTGTGATGGGATTAATAAGATTGCGGCGGTGAGACGGGTCTAGCCATAAATGGTTAGCCACTGATAGAGGGTCACAGTCTACAGATTCTAGCGACACCCATAGGGGTGTTTCTTTAGTGGCGTGATACTTGGGAAGCTGAGTCAAATGGGCTGCATGATAGTAGGCTTGGAAGTTGGGTAATCCAAGACCGCCTTTCAGTTCATGAGTGAAGAGATTCCAGACGTAAGTGGAGACGCGACGTTGTAAGGTGCAGTGGAAGTATGCAGGAACTGAGATGGGAAGATCCCTGAACAGGTATAGTATTTTTGGTACAATGGTCATTTTGACAACCATAATTCACCCCAGCCAGGAGATAAGTAATGGAGACCATTTGTTCATAAGTGAAGTGAGGTGATAAAGCATGGGAGGGTAATTTGCACTGTATAGGTCATTCGGGTTTGCTGTGAATTTGATCCCGAGAAAAGAAATAGAGTGGGAGGACCAGGTGAAGGGCAGTACAGTTTGTAGTTGGTCTAGGAGAGAGGATGGGAGGGATATGTTTAGGGCAGTAGATTTTTGAGGGTTGACTTCCAGGCCTGAAACACGACCAAACTGGCCTAGTAACTGGAGGAGATTTGGGGCTGATATCAGAGGAGAGGTCATAAAAACCAAGACATCACTGGCGAAAAGGCAGAGTTTATGATGGATTCCCCCTATTTCAATGCCTTTAATATTAGGATCCGAATGGATTAGAATGGCTAAGGGTTCTATTGCTAAGGCAAAGAGTAAAGTTGATAGGGGGCACCCTTGAGGAGTGCCTCTGTTGATTGGGAGCAAGTCAGATCTGAAACCAGTGTATTGGATGTATGCTCTAGGGTCAGTATAGAGTGAAGAGATCCATCGTAAAAAGTGTGTACCAAAGCCCCATTTGCGCAAGACAAAGTGGAGATAGGGCCAGGAGACCATGTCAAAGGCTTTACGAATGTCAAGGGATAAGAAACAAGAGGAGATTTGACAGGTTCTAGCAGTGTGGGCTAGGAGAGTTGCATGACGTACTGTATGATGTCGCCTGCTTGGCGAGAGGGTAAAAACCCTACTTGATCCCTATGGGATAAAGAGCCAATCATCAAGTTCAGGCGACTAGAGAGGATTTTCACCAGAATTTTGATGTCGAGATTGAGGGCTGATATAGGTTGGTAATTAGACCAGAAGGAATGGTCGGCTTAGGGTTTGGGGATCATGGAAAGGCTGGAAGGGGGAGGTCATAATGGGGGTTAGATGGTTTGCAAATTTTTTGTAATAGGTGGCCAAAAGTCCATCCGGGCCTGGAAGTTTATTAGGTCTAAGGGATTTGATAGCAGCTTTCTGTGGGCTTGACCGATTTATCTAGGTTAGTGGTCTGAGAGGCCGACAGTGTTGGAAGTTTGATTTAGAAAAGAAATTTGGCTTTTGTCGGGTCTAGTGTATGTAATTCTGAGTAAAGACCAGATAGTTTATGATGGAATTCATGCAGAATTTTTAGGTTGTTACTAGAGTAGGTATTTCTAGAGAGTTTCAGGTGTAACGGTTTATGCGTTTGGTCTACTTTGCAGAGGGTAAGAGCTAGGACTTGTCTGGCTTGTTGGCCTTTGTGTAGAACTTATGATGTGATCTACATAGGGTCTTTTCTGCTGATTCAGTTAAGAACAGGTCCAATTCTAGGCGAGCTTTGTCAAAGACTTGTTTAGAGGTGGGGGTCGGATGAGATTGGAAGTCTATGGAGGCCTTTTGAAAAGCTTCTTCAAAGTGTTTATATAATAGTTTCTTTTCTTTCTGAATGTAGGAGGCTTGACTAATAAAAACCTCCCTTATGACCGGTTTATGGGCTTCCCATAGTGTTAGAGGGGATGTATTATCTGTGGTATTGAGAGAGATGTAGTCCTTGAGGGCCTGTTGTATGACTAGGCGATGTTCTGGGTGTGCTAGAATAGTGTCATTAATACACCAAGAAGAGTGGTTGGGTGTGGGGATCAGAGAGGAGAGAGACCAGGGGATAGGAAGTACAGTTAATGAAAGGAGGGTTGGGGAAGAGCCAACCGTGAGGAAGATGTGGTCAATCCGGGAGAATAGTCTGCGTGGGTATGAATAATGAGTGTATTGAAGTCGTTAAGGGTTGCATTCGGGCCAGGAATTAATTAGAGAATGTTGATTCAAAAGTTGTTGAATGGTTATATTATTAGGGGAGATTGAAATTGGAGGTGGGGATTTATCTAAAAATGGATATAGGACTTGGTTAGAGTCACCACAGATTAAAAGTGTTCCTTTTTTTATGGGCATCTATTGTTGTTAGTAAGTGGGAAAGGAAGGGAGTAGGATCCTTGTTAGGGGCATAGAAGGATACTATGGTAACCTCGCTGTCGAGAAGGTTGCCTATCAGAATTAAGTAGCAGCCTTCTGGGTCCTTGATCTCCGTCAGGAGAGTAAAGGGTGTGGATCGGTGGAAGCCTTTAAGTACCTTTCTACATTTAGAGGATGCAGATGCCGTGTAGACTTGAGGAAAGGAGGAGTTAAAGAATTTTGGGGTAGAGAGGGTGGAAAAAATGGGTTTCTTGTAAACATATACCATGGGCTTTGATGGAGGACAATGTGCGGAAGGGTTTGGTACACTGGTTTGGGGAATAAAGCCCTTGAACATTTAGTGTGTGAATGTATAGGGGAGCCATGGTGATGAAGCATAGGGAAGATATTTAACCACTTCCCACCCAGCCAAAAGGAAAATGATGGCCAGGCAGGACTCTCGTCAATCTGGGTGGGCGTCATATGACGTCCTTACAGGACTGCGCCTTGTGCATGCACACAGGGCCATGCTGTGGTGTGCTCTGTCACTGGCTGTGTACCTCGAACACAGCCGATGACAGATCAGTGTACCGGTCCGTTGTCAGTACCATGTGCCTCTTATGAAATACGTTGGACTGTCTACTTTGCAAAAAGGGATAATTTGAGGGATATCTGTACTGTTCTGACATTTTTGGGCCTCAAGAAATTAGATTGGCTGTCAGTACTTCAGATATATCCCATAGTTTGTGAACTCTATAACTTTCCTACAGACTAAATAATAAATACTGATTTGGGTTATTTTCACCAAAGAAATGTAGCAGAATACATCTTGGCCTACATTTATGAAGAACAATTATTTATTTGCAAACTTTTATAACAGAAACAAAAATAAGTTGTTTTTTTTCAAAATTTTGTTAATTTAGCAAAAAATAAAAACGACACAGGTGATTAAATACCACCAAAAGAAAGCTCTAGTTGTGTGAACAAAATTATAAAAATTTAGTTTGGATACAGTGTTGCATGACCGCGCAATTGTCATTCAAAGTGTGAGAGCACTGAAACCTTAAAATTGGCCAGGGCAGGAAGGGGGTAAAAGTGCCCGGTATTGAAGTGATTAAGATGCATTCACTCTGACTGAGGACAAACGATGTACCCTGGGGACAAAAGTAGAGGGAAATAAAAAACAGGCACCCTATGGATGGAAAAATTGTTTCCTATCCAGGGGGGTGTAAGTAGTCCATAGAGTATCCACAGAGGGACAATCTAGGACATAGAGGGGGCAGCAGTGGACAAACTCAAGGATCACCACAGCCAACATATAAAAAGCTCATCCATTATTATGGTGATGTCTGACAACCCGGCTAAGTGTAGGGCATAGTTGGTGAAGATATGAAAGGAAGATGGTCAGGGAAAGGGTGTGCGGAGGGACAGAGCCTGGGGGGAGAGGGGTGGGGTGTAAATGAGTAGTTAAAGGAGATACAGAAGACTAACAGCTAGGTTAAGGGGAATTTCTTGCTGGTTTGGTGGGGAATTACATAGTTATAGGGTTTAGGGCAGCAAGGTTGGTTGGGCGTAAGTAATCATATCACGCCAGGCAACCCGTAAGTAGAAGACAAGCATGTACAGCAATCATAACCTAGAACAAGACTCATATCCTGTAAATAGCATGCGGTCAGACAACAAAAACCTAAACAAGTATATAACATGGGATCTTTATGAATACCAGAAAATTCAAAATGGGTTATGAGAGGGAGGAGGAGGGCTCTTCGGCTCTCAGGGGGAAACTTAAACAGGGAAATAAAGCTACATTTCTAGGGAGAAATAGAGAGGGGGTGCTACTAGGATTCATAAAGAATTCCGGACTAGCAGGAAAGAATATTCTATATACAGAATGGGAGGGGATGGGATAGAGGGTAGGTAGGGATGGGTGGGGAGGAGGAGAGTTATGAGAGGGTAAATTACTCAGAGTCTTTAGGGTGGGTAAGCGTTAAGGTTCCCATGGTTCAGGGAGTACTCTGAATCTGGTGGGAGTGGGAACCTAAATGCGAGGAAAATGGGGGGGATCCTTCCCAACTTGCTATAACCGTCCAAGGACGTAGAAGAGAGTAGTGTGCTCACTAGTCAGAGCAAGAGAGTTCAGTCCATAGAGTCCTCTTTTATGGGTATTAGCTTGTTTCTTGGTACTCGATGAGGTGTGGGGCTTCTGAGGGGAGCTGGATGCAGAGCAGCATCTGGAGCTTTCAGGTGCAGGAGCTGTGGGGACAAGGTGAAGGTCTTGCAGGGTGGACTGGAGGTCTTCCGAGGATTTGCAGGTGTAGTGGGTGCCCTGATATGAAATGCTGACAGAGAAAGGGAAGCCCCAGCGGTATGTTATATGCTGTTGTTGTAGGATCAGCAGGTGGGGCTTCAAGGCTCGCCGTTTGGAGATGGTATAGGGAGCCAAGTCTTGGAAGATTTAGAAGGTATGGCCTTGAAAGATTAATGCCTCTTTGGCACATGCTACTGCCATAATCTGCTCTTTAGTGTGAAAGAAGTGTAGCTTCGCTATTTCACTATTATATCATGAGGAGGCCCTTCAGGTCTGCTTCGAGTTAAAGCCCTATGGATTCTATCCATTTCCAGCCTCTCTATTGGAATAGATTGGGCCAGTTCTTGGAACAGTGCTGTAACTGTTGATGGAGATCTACTATTGATTCAGGGACACCGCGAATACGGAGTTTAGAGCCACTGGCTCTGTTTTCAAAATCTTCCAGCCTAGATTGTAATGTGAGGTTTTCTTCATGTAGTGTTTCTAGAGTGATTAGCTGTTATGGTATCAAGATCATCCGCTCATCGTTTTAGGGTTGTGGTGTGGTTCCCCAGCTCCCTAATTTCCTGAGAGAGTCTATTAGTGATGTTTGGTTAAGGGCTTTGCTAAGCATCCTTTCAAATTGTTGGAGTAAGTCTGAATGAGGGATGTCAGAGTGGGGTGCCAGGGGGGTGACCCGAGAACAGGGGCGGACTGACAACTCATGGGGCCCCCAGGCAATAGGGGACCACGAGGCCCCTGTGTCCTTGCCCAAACTCAAAAAAGCCTATGAAAAAGGTATCAGGGGCATCTATTGGGGCCCCTTACTGGTCCCGGGCCCTCGGGCAGTGCCCGAGTTTCCAAATCGTCAGTCCACCCCTGCCCGAGAATCTGTGTCAGACTCACCGTCTGCTTCAGGTTCCTGCTGGGTCTGTATTCGATGCTGAGGAGGGAGAGCGGTCACCATCTTGGAGGAGGCCCGTGCCATGACTTCCTTGATAGATTTTGCCTTAGGTTTGTGTTTAGCGCCCCCGTACATCATACTTGCGGCTGTCAGGTGTGCGGGGGGTTAGGCGAGGCAGAGAGCAGGTAGTGGGGTCACTGGGTCAGGGCTGGGAGCAGCCGTGGGAGTCCGTGAGGAGCGGAGCTCTAGGCAGGCATGTCCTGCTGGGACAGCTTTGTGCATGCGCCCCCCGATTGGGAGGATTTTTGCAGTAAATGATGTATATGCTTATACTGTATATACACAAAAAGTCTCTATAAATCTTTAAAAATGACAGGATTAAATAGATAGATTTTACCATATGTAATGGGGTGGATTTACAAAAAGTAACAGGGTGGATTTACTAAAGGCACATAGACTGAGCAATTTGTAAGTAAAGCTGCTCCAGAGCTTAGTAACAGATGGGGGGGGCTCTGTTTACTTCTATCATCCAATCATGTGCAAGCAAAAAAATGCTGTTTTTTTTTTCCTTGCATATGATTGGGTATTCTTTGTAATATTAAGCTTTACCTCATTTACTAAGCTCCAGAACAGCTTGCAAAGTGCACAATCTATTACTCTAAAGTAGGACTATAGGATTTTTTTTTCATTTTGGATAGAGTAACGGAGGGTTTAAACCCCTGTAAGTTTTTTTTTATGGTTGCCATTTGTGTCTCATTGGGGAAATGTACCTTCAATTCCTGTCCCATAGCTAAAACAGGAAGTGGGAGGAAATTCCTACAAATTTCTACCCCCAAGACACTATACCCAGTGTCCCCTTTGGAACATTTCCCCCCTATCTCCTAAATTGTAAGCTCCAAGGAGCAGGGCCCTCCTATCCCTCTTGTATTGAACTGTATTGTCTCCCTTTATATTGTAAAGCGCTGAGCAAACTGTTGGCGCTATATAAATCCTGTATAATAATAATAATTACTGTTCTGGGGACAACCCAAAATGTGGAAATTTCTTTTACTTTCACTTTCAATTACAATAGTAAACAAGACAAACAGAGAAGGTGAATCTTCCTAACTGGGGCACAGAAAGCAATAAAAACCTGACAGGTGTTCTAACCCACCTCCACTTTATTCAAAACTAAAAAAAAAAGGTTTTCCTTCAAATTTATTTTAAGTAAATCAACCCCAATGATTTCCATATTTAGGTTTCTATGCATTACGGTTGAGAGAACAGATCCAAAAAGGCAGAGACTACTCAAAATTGGCTATTATATTTTTACATTTCTTAAATATCGCTTTCCTGAACCATTACTTAATTACTGTATGTGTTTAATTATTTATTTCCTTCTGTGAATTGACTTTAACCCCTTTTGGTGTGGTATTTACCAATAGTTTTGAGCATTTTACAGTAAATACGGCAAATCGGCATAGTAAATTGACAATTTCAGGATCACAAACGATATTTAGGAAAAATGTGGCCGGATTCCTAAGTACAGCATGTGATCTGCTTTAGTGAAGAGACCAGTATGTATAGAGAGAAAGAAAGATCATGTTGCCCCTGTACAAATCATTAGTAATACCTCATCAGGAATATGTTGTCTAGTTTTGGACACCAGTTCACAAAAAGGATATTGGAGAACCCGGGAAAATGCAGAGAATCAAACTGATAAGAGATATGGAGGACCTCAGCTATGAGGAAAGATTAGCTAAACTGAATTAAATCTCTCTTGAGAAAAGTTGATTCAGGGGGATATGATCACCATAGCTGTAGAGTTATTCACTTTCAGGTCATTACTGAGGACACTCTTTATGTCGTGGCACTCTTTACATCTGAAGGAAATGAGATTTAACCCCCAAATACAGAAATGCTTCTTCACAGTACAAGCTGTGAAAATGTGGAATACATCCCCTCAAGAGCTAGTTCTAGCCAGCTAAGCTTGTTTAAAAAAAAAAGAGCTGGATTCGTTCCTAAATGAACAAAATATAACTGGATATTAAAAGTTATATATGTAATAATACAAGCTGGAATATCCAATTGCCTCCTGGGGGATCAGGAATTATTTTTCCCCAACTAACGTGGATTGGATCATGATTTATTGAGGGGTTTTTTTTGTTTTTGCTTTCAACTGTGGGTATAGGATTGTGTATATGGAGGTTTTCTTTGTTTATAATTTTTCTGTGGGTTGGACTAGAATGGACTTTTGTTTTTTTTTCCCAATCTGACTATGTAATAATGATATGTTAGTAGTTTGTGAAAATTTTACTGGTTTTTCTTTTTAAAAGTTGATATATCTTTTTCTCTGGTGGATGGCTGCAGATTTTAGGATTCTCTCACTTTCACTGCACAACCATAATATGAAGTCTACCTCAGGGCATGAATTATATAATTTTTGTTGCTATTGTATAGAGTTGCACAACCACAATATGAATTGAGATATGTAGGTGGCACCTATCATATTTATACAATTTTTTTTGTGATTCCTAGAGACTAGCATTCATTGTTAATGATTTAGCATTCTTACACAATTTTAAGATTGATTTTATGACTATGTAATGTGAATATATATATATATATATATATTGGATGCAGCCCTACTCCCTTTCTTTTATTTACAAAGGAATGGATGCAGCTCCACTCCCTTTATTTTATTTACAAAGGAATAATGCTAGGCGCATGAAGAGGGTGAAATATTTTCTGGTTTTGTGTAACAGCCCACCTACAGTATGTAACACATGAGCATCATATTTAACTCTAGCTAGAAGGAAATTTTAGAGTTAAAGTTTACAACAAACTGTAGTTGTTCATGAACTGGTTGGTCTGACACCATAAACATAGATCTTCTAAGAGAAGAAACAGTACTATCCTGGGAAAGAAAGGGCAGATGATATCTCAGATATATATATTCCATGAATGTTGGGAATTGATAAGTGTTAAATGATATATTTAAATAGATTTATGTGCACTTTTTATTGTTATCAAAGTATCAGTCTATCTTTTGTTCTAAAACAGCTTGTGCCTTGTTAGTTCTTGCCAAATAGCCTTCCTAACAATGATAGCTGAATTCCATAAAGTTCAAATAATGGGGTTCGGACTGATAGATTTCCATTAAGGTATGGTACCAATTACCAGAATAATCATATAAATATTTACTTTATGTATATACAGATATTATACTTGGCTGCACTTCTGTTTGTGTTTGCCAAGACGTCATGTACCCTTGGGTCACTTTATTGAATATTAGAGAAAGGGAAGGTTGTAGAAGAAATGTACTAATATGATTTCAATAAACACAGTTATTACATTTGTGTGCATTTATTCATTCTATTCTATATGTTTCTTTGCTAAGAGGACATTTTACATATATTAAATCATTTTCATGAACTGGTTTATGCAATGCCCGATACAGGCAGATATTAAAATTGGGGCATTTGGCAGCCAATTCTGGCCCCTGGCAAGAGCCACTCCAAACATCAGGAGTGAATAGTGTACTGAGTAAAGCGGCAATAATTTAATTTATGCCATTCCCCTAGCAAAACACAAACCTCCCTTTAACACTTTTATCTAAATGCTTTTCTTATGAGTTTTCAGGTGAAAAAAAAAGCTGTCACAAAGCAGTGGTTTTCAATGCATAGCCCTAGGTGCAGATGAAATTCATCACAACAAAGACCTTTCGGCTCTGAGAGCTTCAGAACCCAATAGGGTTTTTAGGGGTTAAGATCAGATTTAAAGCAGAGCTCCAGTCTCCTCTAAAAAAAAAAATGTAGCTGTTGACTTTTAAAAAATAGCCACTCACCTCTCCCACTATCCAGCGTTGTGATTACCCCAGCCAGGTTAACCAGCCATCCTCTGTCCCCAACTCTGGTATCTTAAATGAGGGCACCAGGCACTGACAGCTTGCGGCTTCACAGCCAGGTGTCCACTGCACATGCGCAAGCAGCCCTGTGAATGGTCCCGCAGTCTATTGGGACCTGTCACGTGTCCCAGAAGACTGTGGGGAGGAAGGGGGGAGGAGAACTTCCACTTCCGATTGCCTAAGCAGTTAGAACACCAATTCTTCACTGGGAGCAGGTGATCAGTCCTTAAAGTGGAACTTCCCCTGTTTGGTGGAGCTACGCTTTACAGAGGTGGGTTAAGAGTTGTGTGAAGGAAGAGCTAATGTTTAGGGATAAAAGTGGTAAAAGTAGTTTACAGGTAAATCTGTATCTAAAGACACAACAAAAATGTAGAATATTGTAGTTTACCGTGTCAGAAATCCAGTGTCCTTGCAACTTTCTGTGTAAGTGAAATCTCAAACAATGTTACTAGCCCTCACAGTCTTCTTCTGTGATATACAGAATACCTACACCCTATGTAATGGAGATGGGAAGAAAAGAAGGTGCTTGTAGTTCAAAATCAAGTGAGCAGCCTAGAGTGACAACACTTTTCCACCTTAAATTTTTGTTTATTAAAGGATCACCAGGTGAAAATGAAGGAAACAAGCCTGAAAAAAAAGAAAATGAATGCAGCCACCATATCTAAAGGTTGGTATTCTGTAGTATATTACATTTGTGTTTCCATTTTAGACATACTTTAAGGATTAGGGGAGTTTAGTGATAGGTTACGAGAGGTAAACATTTAGACTATGAAAACAATGGGGCTAATTTGCTAAAACTGCTGTACACAGTATCTGGTGAAGCTGTGCATAGTAACCAAACTATGTTTAGGTTTTATTATCAAAGCTTTAAGTAGTTCTAAAGACAATATCTTCTTTACCTCCATGCATTCTATGCATGAAAATAAAAAACCTTCAGTGCGCAGCTCGGCCCCTTAACCACCCTAATACTTTTCTGAGCCCAATCTCAATCCAGCAATATGCTCAAGAGCAACGGCTCTCCTGGGTCTCTCTCTCCTCATTGGCTGACACACAGCATCGGGAGCCATTGGCTCCCACTGCTGTCAATCACAGCCAGTGATGAGGGATTGGCGGGCGAGACTGAGCCTAACTCTGAGTGTCCCATAGACACACTTGCTCTGGTGGCACTCGGCAAGGTGAAGGGGCCAGAAGCTTTGGCGGGGGACAGAAGAAGAGAAGGATCAGGGCTGCGCAAAGCAGGTAAGTGTGATGTGTTTATTATTTTAAAGGAAAAAAAGGTTAAATATTTAGAACCACTTTAACTGAACAAGCTGAAGTTAGATGATTGGTTACTATGCACAGCTGCACCAGATTCTGGGTGCACCAGTTTTAGTAAATCTCCCCAAATGTTTCTCTGATTCTTGTAAACATTTTTGGGAAGCAGTCAAAAAAAGGGCAAAGTCTAGATTTGGGATGAAGTGGAGGCTTCATGAAAGCCTGGGTAGAGGAACCAAGATCTCCATCTTGGTGTTTGAACCCTCTACAAATACCTGGTGCCTGCACATCAGCAGTAATGTTATCACAGAAACTTTTAACACCCATAACTTTACAAGCCTGCTAAATATATTCCAGATGGGTCACGGTATACAATAATTTTCTTAAGCAAATTCTTTCTTCGATCACTAAATTGTGGTGCTTGAGCTCCAGCCAAGTGACAGTCCCCCAAGGTCTACCTGATAAATGTATCCCAGTAGAATGATGCCATTAGACTGCTGCAGGCAGGGGAAAGCATTTCCTAAGCCTCCGTTTCATAGTGATCAGGGGATTATATTAACATATTGTAACTTTCTGGCAATTCACAGAGTGAGAGGCAGCAGAAGGGGGACGATTTGTTTTGTGTGAGCTTGCCAATTTTGTGGCAGTCCTGGAAGCTTTACATCAGTTTTTCACTGCAAACATAAATACATGGAATTGAATGATCTATAACAAACTGCCACCCACAGTTTTTTCTCAGATTTCCAAAACCAGATGATCAGAATCACCTTGAGATTGACTGAAAAATATCTATAAACTGGTTATAGGGTATTTTTGGTTGATTTCCATCACAATTGTAATCAAGTGATTGATGGAAACCAGGAAACTGCTAAATCGTTGGGTGGCAGGTCCTGTTGACTGTCCAATTTCAAGGGATCTTTTTTAAAAAAGTATTTAAAGTTATTGGAAAACCTTCACATTTGTCAAAGAATTGCAAAATTTGGCAAGTGTATGACCAGCTTTCCAGACATTTTATTGGAAATTATTTTCGAACTCTGTCTATAACTCTTGTTATTGCAAGGGTGCTTCTACACCCAGAAAGTTATTCTTTTATAGTAGCCTTATCAGGGTTTGTCCATAGTGATTAGAACTCTTAGAAAATGAATGTCTTTCTTGATGCTTTTTCATAGCAGCCCCTAAACCTGGATATTTTAAAAATAAGATGCTGTTACAAAGAGAAAAGCCAGGTCTCTCCCAAAACCACTGACAAATAAAACATTGTGTCACATCTCTTCTGCTTATTGCACTTGTTGGCACTGATGGTAAAACTGAGTAAAGGCAGAACTTTACAGATGCCAATAATATCGTTTGTGGAGCAATAAGATCTCTCTATGATCACAACACTGGGTTATAAATGTCAGCAAACAAACAGGGCTGGAAAACACAATGAATGATATTGATGTGGTAAACATAGAATAAATCTGTCAGGAACAATATTTCAGCAACTATAAGCATCAGAGCTGCAGGGGATTGGGCAAGAAAATAAAAAAGAGTATATGCTGACTCTAACTCTGTTACCAATCCTTCAACAGCATATTACCAACATGTTTCTTTTTTTTTTTTTTTTTACAATTTATTGTGTTTATTTACATCAAAGATTAATTCTATGGAGAAAAAAAAACATAAAATGCATTTTTAGATGGAACTAGTGTGGATATCTAAATTTGTCTTCATGTCAGTCTATTTATTTATTACAGGTACTTTTATAGCACCATCAATTTACGCAGCACTTTACACATATATTATATATTCACATCAGTCCCTGCCTTCAAAGAAGCTTACAATCTAAGGTCCCAAACCCACATACAAGAGCCAATTTACCTACCAGCATGTCTTTGAAGTGTGGGAGGAAACAAGAGTGTCTGGAGGAAGCCCACGCAAGCACAGGGAGAACATGCAAACTCCAGGCAGGTAGAGTAGTGGTTGGGATCTGAACCAACAACCCCTAGGGCTACCAGGTGGAAGTGCTAACCACTTAACTACTGTGCTACCCAACCTAAACCCTGTACAACAACCCTCTGACTTGGAGAGGAAGAGTAGTACTCTAAGCCAATCCAGCTCTGCTGCATGCAGCAGAGTAATGACCTCATCAGTCTGTTGCTGCTCCTTCATTGCCCAATCATATACCTGGGGTGGAAAGGTGACCAGGCTGTTTTTCCCAAATGCAGTAAAGAAAAGTAAAGTCACCAACCTGGCTTTTCTGTCTGATAGGGCTGTGTAAATCTGAAGACAAGAGGAAAAATCTCTGACAGGTAAAAAGGTACTATAGAAATATTCCAATTGCATATCTAGCTGTTGCCTTGAAATTCATATTTAAATTAAGCTTGGACCAATGTAAACATGTGTGTGCAGTACCTGGCCAATTCCTATGGAAGTTGTTCTCTCAATGGCTCCCATGTTTCCTGTGTTAACTATACAGCAGGGCTTCTGATCGGCATGGTACCCAGAAGGTAGTAAAAGCTGGAAATCACTCTAGTAGGCACCATTACTACCATTACTACACTGATCTCCAGCTTCCACAAGCATCGGCTAAGCATTGCACATGGATACCTACATGGATCTAAGCTGCACCAATGTAACTATGTGAAATATTCCATATCTAAAATTCAGCTTTAACTGATCCATATGGTGCAATTCGCCATTGCCAATTATAACAGCCCCTTCTGACACCTTTACCATCCATAGCCTTCTATGATGGATTCACATTTTTGGAATATTACTGGGGAAATGACATAAGAGCCACAAAAAATTTACAAAGTGCACAACAAACTTTCTCAGCCATGAGAATGTTATATTGATATAGGAATTACAAACACAAAAACTGCATAATGCTTATACATACTCATTACTTTTTCAAGGCAATCTATTATATTATGCATAAAAGAGCCTGATGCAAGAACTGTTGTCCGCAACAATCAAATATACTCACCCTTTCATTCTTCTTTACTGCACAAAAGAGATTGTAGTGTTTCTATGCTATGAGAAAAATAGGCATATTTTCGCAGATGCCTACTGGCCATGGAAGTAAGGAATACTTATAGTACAATATCTTGAGAACTGAAGAGAAAGGATGACCTATTTTCTTTCTGGAAACAGGACCAGTGCAGAAAGACTGGCCACTGATCCCAAATCTCTGTACAAATCATATTGTCGGGTAGTAATTAAAATGTGCATTGCTCAAGGAAATTAACTGCCCCCCTATAAATTCTACCTAACATGTTTATTTTTGTAAGCATACAATAATTAGAGGAATAGCCTTGGCAAAAATCTGGCATTGCTTCTAGACTATACAGTCTGTCTTCAAGTACCATATGCATTAGCAAATCAGGTGCTGTGACATGTAATATGTTTATTTGCAAGTGGCTTATCTTTAACCATCTTTATTTTTACTAGTGTTGTCTATAAAGAATGTCAGATGGGACATATTTGTGTGAGTGCAGCTTAACCTTTGACTGATCTCATGGTTAGGACACTAATAGCCAACATTTTAATTCTTCCTGTCACCTCACTTAATAGGCTGATTTTTCTGAGAAGACTTACATATTTGATTCCCATCAGAACAGGCATTCTTATATAGTAAAACAGCTGGTCATTTGTCTACAGCACTTGGCATACACAGGTTGTCAAATGAATGACTGTCAAATTCAAATATTTTTGAAAGACTTGGCTTCAACTTATTTATGAGAAACATGACTTTGACTTTTAAATAAAAGAATGGTTCTTTTACTGCAAATAATATAAAAGAACAATAAGAAAATTTCTGATTGGTTGCTGCAGCGTACATAGGTCGATTTTAAGAAAAGGTGTTGTTTGCTATTGACTGTATGCGTTAACATCTGAACCTACACTAGTGAGTTAAAGCACTGGGTTTCTGCTAATAAATGCCCACACATACGTTATGATTTTTTTGTTGTTCCAGTAGAATGGCGTATGGATATCTTTTATCTGTTACTTTGCTTGGTGCATGCACACTTCATTGCTTAGTGAGCCAGTATTTATTTATTTATGTATTTATTTATTTTTTAAAGATAAAATTCTGACAAGTGCACGTCTCCAAACTGTGGCCCGCAGGCCACATAAAGCTCGCTGCAATATTTTATTTGGTATTCAGCTAGGATCAGTAGCATATCCGCAGACTCAGTGCACATGTAAGCAGGTGCAGTTAGCCACATTGCCACAAGGTGGCTTTGTACCAGATTGGTGTCTGGTTCTGCAGGTAGTGCACTAAGTAGCCCCTTTTAGGTAGAGCCCTCCCACAGTGATATCAGGGATGATTTAGCACCCACATATAAGCTAGGTGGGGAGGGATACACTCAATCTTGGGGGAAGCCAAACACCCCACACCTGTGATATGTAATCTACACATGTGGGCCCTGGACAGGGCAGTAGACTATGTGGAGTGGACCTGTAAACAGGAAAAACTGGCTGTAGGCATTCTATCCCTTAAGGAGGCGGAAACTAGAGCGGATTGCAAAAAGGCCTTTTAAGCCACGTTTGAGATCCCTGTGTGAGACTGCTTCCCTGGAGGGTACCTGGGAGAAGTGTACCCAGCTAGGAGGTGTCTACAAAGGACACAATTCTGTGAGTACTTATGACCCTTGACAGAGGAAAGACTGTAGGGAGATGGGTGTGAGGTGCTGCATGTGGTTTCATCTGAGATTACTGCAGATCGTCTACTTTATGTGATTGACTGTGTATGTCAAGTGACTCTGGATTGTATATCCATGTGATGTGACGGTCTTGCCGTTCCCTGAACAACACTATTAAAGTTCAGTGAAGTTATTTATTGCTTGGACATTCCTTCTTTGTATATTAAGGTCTGATATGATGTCATGAGAAGTCCTAAGGCAAAGAGCAGGGCATAAGATGGTGGAGGGGTTGGCCTCAGCTGGAGGAATGATGTTCTAGCAGGGCTGGAGCAGGGGTATGGCCTTGTGCTTGGGTGCCAAAACTATCCAACTACAAAGCATATCTTAAACACAGACTGATTATTCAGATCAGTTGGTTTCATCTTCTGATGGGGACAGTGATGTAAGAGAGGGCTCTGAAAGAGACCCTGATCTCTGATAGGGACCCTCATGTAAGGATAGAATCTTATATGGTGGACTCTGAAGTGATAAAAGGCTTCTGTTGTAAAAGGGGGACTCTGATGGGAAGTGGGGGGCTCTGATATGATGGGGAGGCTTCTGGTGTGAAGGGGGACGTCTCATGTGATGTGAGCTTTTGATGTGATAGAGGGACTTCTAATAGGAAGTTATTTCTTGGAACACATTTATTCATTTAAATTTTACTCATTCATTTATAAAACTGATTTTTTTAGCCCACAAATATTTGTAAAATATATGCTAAGGCCTTCATACTAAAAAATTTGGAGACCCCCTGCCTTAGCACAACAAAAAGGCACAAAAACAGGATTGTTGAGATGTTAACTGCTTCCCGATCGCCCTATAGCAGAACTACTGCTACAGGGCGGCAGAGCTGCGCAAAATCATGTATAAATACCGTACGTGAATTTGCATCTCCCGGGTAGGGGGCATACGCGTTGTCCTACCCGCTCCGCCATTGGCGGCAACAGATGTCAAACACCGGGTCCAGGCCGGAGATTCCCCGTCGGCACCCGGAGATCACCGAATATCACTGACAGGGAAGAGACCTGTGTGTAAACAGCAGAGAAATACACAGCAGCATGTTTCCAAAGTAAAACACACCCAGCATACTTAGTAAAGCAGCACACAGCACACAGTTAACCCTTTGATTGCCCCAGATGTTAACCCCCTCCTGCCCAGTGTCATTAGTACAGTGTCAGTGCTTTTTATTAGCACTGATCACTGTATTAGGGTCATTGGGATGTCAGTGGCAGTTAGTCAGTTCACCCCCAGTGTCAGAAAACCTGCCGCAGTGCTGCAATCCCGCTATAAGTCTCTGATTGCCGCCATTACTAGTATAAAAAAAAAAATCTAGTATACATAATGCCATTTGTAGACGCTATAACTTTCACATAAACCAATTAATTTACATTTATTGGGATTTTGTTTAGCAAAGACATGTAGCAGAATACATTTTGGCTTAAATGTATGAAGAAATTAGTTTTTTTTTTTTTTTTTTACTGCATATGTTTTATAGCACAAAAACAAAAATATTGGGTTTTTTTTCAAAATTGTCTTTTTTTTTGTAGCGCAAACAATACAAAATGTACAGGTGATCAAATACCACTGAAAGAAAGCTCTATTTGTGGGAAAAAAAGATATACATTTCATTTAAGTGCAGCATTGCATGACCGTGCAATTGTCAGTTAAAGTACCGCAGCACTGTATCGCAAAAAATGGCCTGGTCAGGAAGGTGAGTAAATCCTCTGGAGGGGAAGTGGTTAATGCATTCAGTATCAAGGAACACATCTTACACATGGAGTATTAATGTCCGATGAGCTAAACAGGTTTAGGGTTTACATACAGCACACTAGGAACGCACCTTAATCTCCCTGGAGGTATTCCTGAGTGTAGCTCGGGGTAAAGTTTCAGCACCACAAGCGGTAACCCCAAGCTACACTCGGGAATACCCTGCAGCGCTGCTCCGGGATCTCTTCTTCACTTACCTTGTCCTGCGCTCCTGCGATGTCCTCCCTGCAGTGTCCCCGGCAATGTCCTCCGGCCGATGCCAGCATCTGTCATCTGGGTTCCGTTCCCTGTGATGTCAGGACGTACGGGGACGGAACTGGCGGGAAATTTAAAAATGTGAAAAAGTGACATTCACTAAATACACTAAAATCACATAGTAAAACATTACTGTATCAAAGCATTTCACATACATTTTGTCCCGAGTGCTTTTTCCTGTGCCCTGCCTGCATTTTTACTGTTCTTTCTGCCTGGAAACTGAGAAACGTCCATGGCGTCCAAAAAGCGTCCCTTTAGGTCAAAAGCAGTGTTAGACCAGTTAGAGAACAGCGATAGTAAATCAGAACCACTTGCAGAATTGAGTGATAATGATTCGTGGGGAAATTCATCATCAGACACTGAAAACGATTTTGCGACTGAGCTCAGTGATGTGCGAACTTGGCGCTATATTTAAAATTTCAGTGTTTTTGGTTTGATTATATTATTGAATTAAATTTATTATATTATTATTTTTTATGATTATTTATTAAATTATAATTTATGATTTCCTGTTTCAAATTTTAACATACCTGGGATGTTTACTAGACTCTTGTTCGGACAGATTTCAGTGAGTTATTCCTAAAAATTACAGGCCTACAATAAAAAAAAATACATTTTTCCATGCAAAAAATGTACCGCTTTGAGCACAGAAATACTGACATAATCAGACCGCTAGGGAGGCTATGCACCAAGTATTAGTGTGCAATCAGCTAAACAGATTCAGGGTTTGCATTCATTGTGTGCACATACATTGGTGCCCAATAACGTAATATCAGTAATGAAGTAAAACACTTTTTAGGAAAAAATGATTTACCAATTTATCATTTTTATTCATTAACCACGCTGTCTTGTGTCCACCTTGGTGACCTCAAATACTCAGCCATCAATCTGGGGACCACCAATACATCAAGGACGAAAAGATAGCCTTAATCTATCGACAATAAAAGTCAAGCTAAAGCATTCCCTTGATTATACTGACATTTTATTTTGCCTAAATGTCAGCATTTTCCATAAAACTATACGTAAACCCTGCTAATCAGGCGAGTCGCAGCTCCAAATTCATGAGCGGAATGGGAGAGGTCACCTTTGGTTAATTTATAAATAGAAGCAAGATGCAGCAAAGCATGGAAAATTTGGAGGTGTTGGAGAAAAGTAACGTAAATGAAGATAAGATCAGGGCTGTATATATGCTAGATAAATTAGCAATAAAAGCAAGGGAAACATGAAGCAACCTTTATAATTTTCCCAATGTTGCTGATTTGGCATGACTTCAGAGCTACCATACTGTTATAAAACAGAACCTTTACTTCACAGATGTGTTTCATCAACTTGAGACAAATTTTATACAAAAAAAAATCTTCCTGTGTTTCTGTTCTGAAGAAAGGACAAAATAAAATCCTTGAACCGAGAACATTGCAAGACACTGTGGTCTTTTTTAAGGAACATTTTAAGGACAATTTATTGCGAGAGTGTGTATGTGTGTGTCTTTGTGTTCCTTACATAAACTATGAAAGTCAGTCAAATAAATAAAAAAACTCTCATTATTTGGATCTCCCGATGTCCAGCATCTACAGTATCTAATGTCTATTGGCAACACTCTTCCCCCTTGTAATACAGAAATATGTGCAGTCTATAATGTAATTCCAGTAAACATATGCAGATTTATTCCCTTGTTAGGAAGATATAGAAATTATTTAAAAATTCCATAGATTGTGGATATATGACTCTAATAATATACAGTATGTATACATCATGTTATGAGGCTCATTGTTGGAACCAATCCGGTTGAAAATGAAAAAATGTTTTGTGAACTTTTCAACTTTACAAATATGAAAGAAAACATTGACATAGTGCACTATTTGGAGCTTAAAGGGAAACTACACTGTGTCTGAGCACCACAAACCAAAAATGTTTAATTCATTTTTAATATTCAAAGCCAACTCGCCCATCCATCCATGTCTCTATGCTTTATTTTGCTGAGAAACCACTTAGAAAAACACCCCCTAGCATTTCTGGCTATGACCAGTAAGGGCAGATGATTCATGTAGCACCTACTTCCTGGAATCCATCTGCTCTTAACCCAGGCATGCAGGCAGGAGGATGTTCTTAGCTGAGAAAAACCCTTCTCCCCTCCTGTATACTCCTGGGATGTATGATCTCATTTGCCTAGGCATGGAACCTAGGAAGTGACTAAAGAAATGTAAAAAAAAAAAAGTTTAAAACGAGTAAATATAATATACTTTCCTATCTATTTACTAATGCTAGCAGCATAAGGATTCAAAATAGTCAATGTTAATTCAGAGAGTGAAGTTCCACTTTAATTTATTTTAGATTTTTAAATTGTGACAAGAATCACAAGGATGGAGAGGGTCACCTGTTGTACAAACATTACCTAGACTTTTTCTACAGTGCCAATGTTTGTTGACTCTGAACACAACCATACACACATTTTCTATGGTTAGTGCTAATAGACATTCCAGTCAGTATTGGCATGTGCTTCCACCGAAGAGATCTACTGGGCTGGTTCATTAAAAACAGAGCAATGGAGATTAAAACAAAGGGGAGCAGCTGCAATCCAGCTGGATTCAACGTTGAATTTTAAAGAATAAATCTGAAAGGTAACTACTCTGCTCTTACCACCGTTTTCTTCACTACAGTTTTTAACAAATTTGCTAAATGCACAGAAATTCAGGAAGCCCTGGGGAACACATAAAAATTGCATGAGTACACACAGGGAAAGCAAAATATTCATGTTAATAGCAGCCCTATCAGCAGGTAGCTTTATGTTATGGAGCCACCTTTGCATTCAGGAACTACAGTTTTGTCTCCCTATACCTTATGGTCATTAAAAGAAACACAGAGTCCTGTATCCTAGGATGGCAAGGTGGTCCCCTGCTCCTCTCTCCCCCTCACACCTCCCTTCTCCAAGCTAAAAACTGAGTTGAGACTGCACTGTCCACTGTTAACTATCTGCTGTGAAGACTGGAAGTTCAGGGAAGCAGCACTGAAAGTGCAGGAGGCAGCAGAATTGATAGCTGTAAAATAAGCAAGAATTTTATCAGCTAGTGTACTGGGATATGTTTATTTTATTGTGCTCAATGTGTTAAACGAGGGATTAATACTGCTCTAAGAAACTATAGCTAGATAGCTGTGGGAATAAAATAGGAACCAAGTCCACAATCTATGATGTCAATTATGTTATATCTTGCATTAAAACTCTGACTACTAATGGGAGAAATTCCCTTGGGTTTCAAATGAATTCCAATTACACCTATCACATTCTGAAAACGGTATGCAACAGACTGTTTTCTCCTTAGAGGACACACTCAAAAAGAAGGTCAACATCAGTATGTGATTTTATCTGTTGTAAAGATAAAAAGCAAGTGACTTCTCAATAATGAGAAAAGCTGTATACTTATTGAACGTTTAATTTGCTCCGTTGTAAATGAAAAAATACATGTGAAAAAAATAGAGAATCTTCATTACTCCATAAACATCAGTACGCATATAGTTATACATTGCCTTTATTTTTCATGACCCAACAGAAATGCAAAATGAAAATCAGGTTTGCATGTGTTCATAAAGGGGTTATGAGCCAGATTATTGTTATGATTTCAGTTTTGCAGCCCAATCCATTCTTCCAGAAGAAGCAGGTAGTTCACGTTTATTACAGTACTGCCTGTAGGTTGTCCACTCCACTCAGCGTCAAACTGAAAACAAAGAACAGAATTATTATAACATAAGCAGAATCTATAGTATTTCATGATTTTAAAGCCAGGATACGGCTGGTAAATGCGCACAAAATCACGCGTCCCTGACCCACAGAGAAATGCTCTGCACTTTAGCAGATATGCAGGGCTGCCATGAATTCTAAATGGCACCCTTACACATTAGCACCCATGGCACATTTTCACACTCACCAAATCACATGGTGCCGCAACAGCAAGCAGCTCGGAGTGACATGTTTTGAAAGAAAAGAGTTGGGGACTTCTTTTCTGTAGGTAGGGCAGCCAATTGAAATGAATGGACAGCCATACGTACAGAACACAACCGCAAAAATCTGAACAGAGCCTAGGATAATTTATGCTTTCATAGGCTGCAGGTTTGACTGTTTCCTCCTTTTGTAGGCTTCCAGGAATACAGAGGGCTGGGAAAGTCAAATAGGCAGCTTGAATATTTAGTATGCTTCAGCCAATCCCAGGGGAGGTGTGCCCAGTAGGTGCTGGAGGGGAACATATATAGTCAGGGGTTTGCAGCAGCCCTGGGCTAGTCCTGCTGGGGAAGTTTCCAGCCTCAAGGGCTGCTGCCCCTTTGAGGCAGTCCTGCTGGAATTTTTCTGATCAGATGTGGCAGAGCAGGGGGACATATTCCTAATTTTTTCTAGAGCCAAGGATTTAGTCAGGGGAACTCGCTGAGGTGGAAACTGGGAGGTGTGCAGCTGCCCTGAGATATTGTGAAAAATTACCCAAGTGCAAGTTTTAATGACTATGTGCTGTCCTACTCTTGGGGCACCAGCTGTAACTCATTCTGAGACTGCTTCTACAGGCTCTCAGCTGTGGCATTCCCCTTTGTTTCTGGCTTAAAGACTATTCCAAAAATTTTTACTCAGTGAAGTGTGTCCTCCTGTTACAAGTCAGCATTTTTAGAGTATCCCATACCATCCCAACCCCTCTCCCGTTACCAGTTCTACAAGCAGCAAATGAACAAAATCTCCTAGACTGTTTAATGGAGCCAGAGTGAGTGGACTGTTGCCTATGTGATTGGTAGCCTCTGCACCAGCAGGAAAAGAACCAGTTAAATGAATGGCCCTTTTGAGGGTAGAGCTACTGTATATAAATGTGTGCATTGGGACAGCAATATTTGCCCATTACATACGCAAGATCTGCTTCCTGCTATGCAGCGCTATACAGTTGTTCGTGCTTTACAGCTCCTTTTTACAAGGTAGGTCTGCAAGTCTACAGATCTGCTTCCTGCTATGCAGTGCTATACAGTTTGTGCTTTACAGCTCCTTTTTACAATGTAGGTCTGCAAGTCTACAGACTGGAAACAATGCAAAACACAGAGAGTATTAATAGAAGTTTAGTATACCCAGGAGAAAAAAAAAGCCTACTGCAGTTCCTGGCTTGGCTGACAAACCAGTGACTAGAGCAGGCTTTTTTCCACTGAGTATACTAAAATTACTATTCAAAAGTAAAACAGCTCTATTGGTCCAGAATGTTCTGCCCACAGTACATTATCAGCCTTGATGAAGGGGGCCCTCCAAACCCTTAAATATGTTTTTTTAATGTATCTTTAAGAAAAATATGTTGTAATTTTTGGACTCTACATAGCTTGCCTGGCCCTTTCCTCTTTACACCTAAGACACAAGACCATTCTTATAGTTGTTATCCTTCATAGACATCCTTAAGTGCTTGTGTTGATGGACACTTCACTTTGTCGATGGCAACAGTTTACCATCAGTTTGAGAAAGGTGCTTTCCACCTGAGTTGACCTAGTCCTGACCTACAATTGACATTTACTGGGTTTTGCATTCCCATGGACTTGTGTTGAAAACAAAAATCCAACTGATGCAAACAAATGCCTGTCCACACAGGCCCAGAAGGGTGTCTTTGTCCATGCCTAACCTAAATCTACATCAGAATACATACCTGAGCAAGGTGATCCAGTGCCCCACATCCTTGTGTTCACCTGTGGGTATCTAACCTTATCTTACTCTATTCAAAACAAGTTGGGCTGGAGTTGGGCTCCCACCTCAGATACATTTATGCATAATGATTAGCACACCTTTAAGGTGCCCCCCTTCAAAATAAGCCTAGTTTTTCCTGTTTTTTTTAAATTATAATTCAATTCTCACATATCTTTTAATAATTTACGTGCCTGCATTAGAGTTTTGAACTGCTCAGTTAAGGTGTAACTTTAAGTGATTTAAAATAATGCCAGAAAGTATTTTATTACAAAAACTAAAGACAGTGTGCCCAGATGCTGACCTACCACAAAGAACTGCAGAACTTTCTTATGGGACATCATTGCATTTTTCAGAGAGCTGAGTGCATTTGGGTTGTTATTGGTCAAAGGCCCAGCTAGGGACTAAGAGGCAAACTGACAACATGGCACAGGCTCTACCTGCCTGCTAGAATTAAAGGGAATGCAGGATCTTTTGAAGCTTTTTTTCAGATATGCATGTAAAAAAATAAATGAAAGACTTCAGAAAAACTTAAAATAAGTGCTCTCTAAAATGCTACTTTCATTTTATTCAGTTTATACAGATAAGAAGTAGCGTTATCACCACAAATTGTGTCACATATTTCCCCCAAAGCAAAGTATTAAACTTAGGTCATGCTAGGTAAGAAGGACAATTAAAAATTAGCTATGTTTTCCTTTTCAGGAATAAGCCTAGGCAGCTGCCATATACCAGGTTGTAGCCATAATAGATAAATTGGTATAGTTAGGACCAGGGGTGGACTGACAACTCATGGGGCCCCTGGGCAATAGGGGATCATGGGGCCCCTGTGTCCTTGCCCAAACTCAAAAAAGCCTATGAAAAAGGTACCAGGGGCATCTCATGGGGCCCCCTACTGACCCCGGGCCCTCGGGCAGTGCCTGAGTTTCCAAATGGTCAGTCCACCCCTGGTTAGGACACTTTGTGTTATGCCACAGTTTATAAATGGCTGGTGCGTTTTGTAAAATGCATTCCAGATGACTGATATCATAGCAAAAATCTTGCCACGTATTGCCACAGTATGGCACAATGCTTATAATTTTATACTATTTTTATCATACAGAAACCCAATTTCATAATTGGTCTCATGTTTGTGACAATATTAGTTCAGAGAATCTAAAAATCTGATATCACTTGTCACAATTGTGCTCTACAAATAGAATAGAATGACATTCACAGGGTGTATTTTTTCCACCATGCAGCTAATACATTAAATGGATACAGTACTGAATAATCATATGTCTCCTTCTTTCTCTACACTGAAAATCTTGTTTTTAATATTTTCATTGTAAAAAAGACAGAGCCCCAATTTCAAACTACTTTCCAATCTCTAAGAAATCATTGATTTGCTGTATGTGGGACTTGAAGACAGTCATTTTCATATTTAGACACAGCATTTAAAAGATCTGCTTTTTCATTTTTTAAGCTATCATTGAGGTTTAGCACCAAATTTTAATACATTCATGTCAGGTGTAACATCATTAAAAAATTTTAAATAAACTGTTTTTGCACACTGTTTGTGTGGCTGAAATTAAACCTTGCCACACACAGAGGGGGTTATTTACTAAAATTGGAGCGTGCAAAATCTGGTGCAGCTCTGCATAGAAACCAATCAGCTTCCAGGTTTTATTGCCAAAGCTTAACTGAACAAGCTGAAGTTAGAAGCTGATTGGTTAACATTCACAGCTGCACTAGATTCTGAGTGCACCAGTTTTAGTAAATCTCCCCCAAAGTCAAGCCACAAGCAGATTAAACCTTGATTGGGTACAGGCAATCTATTAGATTCAAACATCTGTATTAATGGACAAATTCTATGCATAAGCTGGATAGAGGGCAACACTGTAGATACATGAGAAGTAGATACATTTACTGATGCATGTCCAAAACTTAATAACTCATCATATTCAATTATGTCTAAAGAAATTGAATCGACCCAATACGCATTGTGTGGATTGGCATTTTAAGCCCAATTGGATTCCCTGGCATTTCAAAATAAAAAAAACACAGCTTATTCTGTCCCTCGCAGACCCACCCATTCCGTGCTCCAGAGAAGGTTTCCTCTGGGTTGAATAATCTACAGTACCATTCAAAATATTTCCTGTGAATGCAAGGCATTATGGGCCAACCCCAGGGGGGCATCATCATGCCATTCCACAATCACAGTAAAATGATGTGGAGAAGAGTGCTGATGTCATCACGCTAGCATTTCTATCCTTATCATTATGTACCACTGCCTCACTTGAGTGGCCTGAAGACTTCTGAAAAGGTATAACAAAAAACACAGAAAGCACAAGTGAAGGGGCAGAGGGGAACTTTGGGGGGGGGGGCAAGGAAGGCTGGAGGAGGCTGTATATGTGCTTTAACAGAACAGATTCTTATGGTTTACCTGAATTGGTGTGGTTAGTCTTACTGGGCTTGGATTTTCTCGCCAGTTAAGGCCTGACACCAATTTCATATAATTAATTTCACCTCCACTTTCTTCATGCCTGCACAAACCAAAAAAAACATATATTACATGAGTACATACACATGACACAGACAAAGCTACTACATTTATTTATACGTAATTAATTAGAGTATTCAGTTGTGGATGTTGGCATGGATCCAACACAGAGACCATTACAAGAAAATTACATAGATTAACATTACAGTTTCTTTAATTTCAGATTTAGTATCAGTCTCAAAAACTTCACAAACTGGAACCACATGTGGAATCTGTGCAGTTGCCGCTTACTACATATATTTTGTTACATTTGTTGACATGGTGAGTTTGTTACACTGATGGGAGTCTGCTGTGTCTTTGTACTGGTTTCATTCTATCATCACTTCTTTTCTGTCCCCTGCTGAACCATGTTTTTGTAATATTCCATGCTTTTACATAACGAGACAACCATTTGGCCATCCTGTGCCATTTCACAAAACATTATGACTTTATTGTGAACCATAAAGTAAAATGAGTACTTCTGTATGAATTGCCATGAGCCTTGTAATTTGTATATCATATACAGTATGCACTGCAAAGCATTAAAGCTGGGCTCCAGGCAAACCAATAAATACATATTCAACATACAACTGAAGCTGCTTTAGCTGCCAAAGTATTTGTATATTAGTTTAGAAATTCCTGAGATTTATGCAGCCTTGCCAGACAGCAGTTCAGATAGCGACCTAACTTTTCTCTACTGCAGCTGAGCAATACAATTTAGACACTTCCATGCCCCAAGTCTGTAATTGGACAAAGAAGGAGCAGCAAACTGATTAAGCTACCTCTCCCATAATTCTTTCTGTTGGCATATTACTGATGTTCCCTCTCCTGGTCTAACGTACAGAGTTTACAACAGGCTGGTACTTAAAGTGACACCGTACTATTTAGCTTCCCAACTCCAACACCTTTTGTGAGGACTGGCTTTAGAATCCCAAATGGGGGAACAAATCAGAGATTCTACCCTTTGGGTAATGCTTTACTTTGGTGGTGCCAACTCCCTGTCAGAAGGCTTACAATCTCAACTCTTCTCTAAACCCAACAGGCTGTACCCAACTTACAGGTTTATTCATAAAAATTTGGGTGAAGGCGAAACAATTACAACAGGTTATGGAGTATACTGTATATAGCCCCATTTGGAACAATAAATCCTACCTTGAACTGGCCAAATTACAACACACCAGCAAATGGCGAGCCTTCAGTGAAACTCATTTACTTCATATTTTTGAGAATGGTAAATTAGTGACCTTTGCTCAATTACAAGCCAAATACGGTATTTCATCTACTATGCATTTTCATTATCTTCAGCTGCACCATGCTATTATGGCCCAATAGTCCTTGGTTACTCAGATTATATCACCAACACCAGTTTCCAATCTGATGCAGCACTCTCCCACCACCAAAGGTTTTATCTTCAGAAGTTATGTCAAGTTCCTAGCTCAATATATAGAACATTTTCCTGACTCTGCATTGGAAAGATGGGAGAAGGACATAGGTGAACTCACGGGAGACCACTGGGAGGAAGCCTTAGAGGCTGTATGCCTATGAATGTGTCTCATAGACTTTCACAACTCTATATCCTGTTAAGGGTGCATCGTACCCCTCTAAAATTGCATACTAGGGGCAAACGCCCGGATTCCACATGTCCTGAGTGTTGCAGGGAGATCTTATCCACCTTCTGTGGAGTTACCCAAAACTTCACAGATATTGGGATGCAATTGTGACAACTATGAATAATACATTCAATACAGTCATACATTTAGATCCCAAGCCCTGTATTCTAGGTATCCTTGGTGAGGTGGTACAGGATGTGTATATTAAAGAGGCGGCCACTAGAGCCCTATTTCAGGCACACAGGCTTATTCTAATGCACTGGATTTCTCAGAACACCCCTATGATTCAGATGTGGGTGGATAACATGGGTACCACACTTAGGTAAGAAAAAATAATAATAATACCATATAAATGTGACAAGGTTTGGAGAAGTTGGATGGACATAACAGGTCTAGCTCCTGTGGACCTAATACTGGATAAACCTCTAATGTGATGATTGGTACTCACAATCTTAGCACTACGAATTTCTGGCTATTGGGTGGCAGAGAAATGTGAAATAAGAGGTGAATGGGTATAATGAGCTTCTCTGTACTAGAAGTGAAGTGAATTTATGTCTATTGAACTATGTCTATGTAACTGTGAAACTATTCCTATGTGTTCTATTTTTGACATTCAGTGTCTTTTTGTATGGACTCTCCAGAAACATGTTTGTGCTTTAGTGTATGGTTTATTATTTCTTTCAATAAACTTTCTTTCTGATTAAAAAAAAAAAAGTGACACCAAAATATATTTATGCTCTAAAAATAATCCGTACACATGCAATACTTCATGGCCCCATAATCTATTTTTTGTGAACTTGTAACCTGTTTTGTGAACTTGTAACCTGGTTATATGTTTGTGTCTTACTGTGTTTTTCTGCCTCTTGTAACATCCACTCTGATCTCTCAACCCTCTATTTGGTTATGAGAACTGTTTTATACACACTACAAATCCCACAGTCCCTAGTCCATCTCTGGAGCGAGCCAGAGAAGGTGGCTACGTTCCTATACCCAGTGGGACCATGAGGAACTAATGTAGCCACCCCTTAACAGGATGCTGGCTTGCAGCAGCGTGAAAAAGGAATTTGGAGATTTGGAGTAGGCTGAGAGCAATAGAAGGTAGTGTCATTTTAGATTAGTGGAACAATTAACCACATAACACATATTTCTGGGCAAAGAGTACACCATCATGTACAGAGCATTTATATCTGCGTTTTGTGATGTGCTTTAGTGCAGGTGCATTTGTTACTGTATGCAGCATGTGTAGTGGCATGCCCTTCTGAATGAGTGGCAAGGCACTTTTACAACACCACATGTCCATGTGTGTTGTGGCCATCTTTGTTAAAACACAGTTTTTTTAAATCCTGCCTAAAACATACATTTATTTTTTATCATTGACACAAACTGCATTATTTGACATTTTGTAAATGCATAAACCTCATTTTTAACAGAATATTCAAAATCACAAAAAAAAAAACTTTAGTGTGTAAATGTAGGAATACAGTGTTCACATAATTTATGCAACAACTACATCAGTATTGAGTAGAGATAAATTCTTTAACCAGTAGATGGCAGTGTTTCTAAGCTTGTAGCTGCCTCTATGGTATACTCTATGTCTTTTCTCTTAATAAAGTTTCCTGTTTCCTTCTTGCAGTGAAGCAGAAAAGCACATGTGGACTGTGCACTGTCTGTTCTGTAGGGCTAAATACAGAATTTCTAACAGTACCCAATTATCCAGAAGTCTTTATCCCAACCCTGTTGATCACCTACATGTACCCTGTTTTGACTGCAAGACTACATTAACTAAAATCCATGGGTTTGCTGAGTATGAGCTGTGATCTCAGTAAACTGACCAGCTATGAAAGCATTAGCTACTACAGAGCAGGGCATTTACTATGATCTATGGTTGAGAATACAATTTCATTTTCAAAGTGGAAAACCCTGCAAAAGAGAAAATGATGCAGATATCTGGTGCATGAAACAAGCTTCAGATTTTAAGAACAGCTGAAGCATGATTGCAGCAACCACACACAATGGCAGATGCAGTCAAAGTACAACCAAGCTTACCGCCATGGGCATTAAGCATCCAAACCAATGATAAGTCAGCTTGGTAATTTTTTACCAAGGTGGAGAGGGAACAAAAGAACTGTCATGGTCCCTTAATATCTACTATTTAGTTGAAAAGACACAGAGGCTGTTCCACTTCAGGAGGTTTAAATAGGTTGGGTTGCCATTACAATTCCTGGTTAATTGTTACCACTGCCCTATAGGGAGCCTCCTTCTCCACTGTTGTGTAGTGTCCTATGCCAGCTGCACTGCGGAGGAATAAAAGTGTTTGTCCCATGTGGTGAGAACAGCACAGCAGATTATAGGCATTGATTTACTCAATTTGGATGCAGTATTTGCTAGCCGAATAAAGAAAAGGGT
The DNA here is from genome assembly GCF_062004578.1 of Staurois parvus. Classification (NCBI taxonomy): domain Eukaryota; kingdom Metazoa; phylum Chordata; class Amphibia; order Anura; family Ranidae; genus Staurois; species Staurois parvus. The sequence goes on along the minus strand of NW_028319936.1, from coordinate 5,440,313 downwards.
TAGTGCAAGTAGTGATCCAGCACATCCAAGATAAGTTTACACCATTGCACAGGCTTTTAACGATGTTTGGGAATTTTACTTTTTATATGTATTTCTGTTTTATTTTAGTATGTTATCTTGGGTTTTTTTTATTTTTATTATAGGTTATTTTATAATTATATACCTAAGTGGATTGTATTATGTCGGTATGAAGGTATGGGTTTTGGATAATGGTTAAAGTAGAACTATAGGCAAAACTTGTATTTTCATAGCCAAAACAGGAAGTGAGAGGCCCTCTGTGTCCCATTGTGGAGATACACCTTCACCATTCTGTCCCATAGCCAAAACAGGAAGTGAGAGGAAATCTCTATAAATTAAAGGAATTCCTTGGGACCCCAAGGTCATTAGAACCAGCATTCCCACTGGAAAATTTCCCTTCTATTACTTTTCTGGGGACAACTCAAAATTTGGGTTTGTCTTTTACTTTCGCTTTCAATAATAATGGTAAACAAGACAAATAAAAAGGGTGAATTTCCCTAACAGGGACACAGACAGCAATAAAAACTGACAGGTGTTTTAATCCTCCACTCTATCCAAAACTAAAAGAAAAAGTATTGTCTTTAGTTGTACTTTAATAGTGTATATGGCTGTTTTATATTTCAGTGTGCTATTTATTACAGTTGTTTTGAAGTTTTACAAGAAATGTTGTATTGAATACGACAATAAAGTATATGTCTATCTATCTATCTATCTATCTATCTATCTATCTATCTATCTATCTATCTATCTATCTATCCATCCATCCATCTATCCCTCTATCTATCTATCTATCTATCTATCTATCTATCTATCTATCTATCTATCTATCATCTTCTTTAATAAGGATAAAGTTAAAAACAAAATAATATGTCTAAATCGATACCTTTATGTAAGATAACTGCCACAACTTAACATGCACGAAATATACACTTTGTTAAATGATACACTTGATTATGTGCTAATATTACAGTCATCATTTTAAAGGACATCTCCATTCAAGCAGCCAAAATACACAGCTGAAACACATAGAGGGTTTGTATTACTTGCCAAAAGTTTGTAAAGTAATGCACATATTCTTGTGATCCACCCATTCCTATTGAACTACATAGCTGAGTATCAGGAAAGTGTCAACACTTTCAACACTTGATAGATTCAGCAGTTCTGCAAAATCTGTGTCAGTGCCCAACTGCCACACTGGTGACACCCATCCTGAACTCTCCACTCTGTCCTACTCCTAAGCACTTTCACTGCAGGATGATTTCAGCTTTCACTTGTTTTTTGCAACATCAGTATAAAGGCAAGTACTATAACTGACCAGAAAAAAATATATCATGACTTTTAAAAGAATACATAAGTGTTTTTTCCTCATATTCACCTAGAAATATTTTTTAACTCCTTATGCAAGCAACAAATCAAACCATGTCTTAAATAGGAAGACATTACTTACTTTTCCAATATAACTCGAAGGATATCATCTGCTAACGGTAGTTTGAAGGCTTTGCAGATAGTTTTAGTTTCTTGGAATGGAAGCAAACCTTTTCTTTAAACATGAAAGAAGGAAATAGGACGTGAATCTTTCTTATTAACATTTTCATGACATATAAGTCAAACAGAAAAAATACTACACCGTACAACATACATATAGATAACAAACAAGTGCAAAGTACAAAAAAAAAGTCCAAATACTGTATATGCTATAGCAACATAGACTGGCTAGATATACGTTCTAGTACATCTATATGCATTGTGTGAGTCAAAATCCTAATTGGGCTCCTTTAGTCAGTTTTGAGGTCCCCAGATTATTTAAACAAAATATTTACTGCATTGAGCTGTTTTGTGTTATAATATGAAGTCACGTAGGTAAGAAGACAACATATAATAAATGTGTAATGTGTAAACTCATATGATTGGTCCAGGTAGCCTAACCTGGGCTTAAAAACAGTAGGTGTATAACAGATGTATCCATGTACCATGCTGACCATATTGTTTATATAGGAAACAACAGAAATAAGATATCAAGACCACAACCATATGCAGAGCCCGCTCTTGTTTTTCATCCAAAAGGTTTTCTGCCAAACATAACATTTTGGAGCTGCCCATTTACATCCTGATTATCAGATAATCAGGTTAAAAACAAACTAACTATCCTAGTAATCAGTACATATATGGACGTTTTCTGTTTCACATTCATGCAGATAAAGAGTTGGGCTATTTGAGGTTGGTGTCAGATTTGAAACCTAAAGCTAAAACGAAACCTAAAACTAAAAATTAAAACTAAACCTAAAACTAAGCTGAAGCCCCCATCCCAAATATACCCCCTCTCAGCTTGGCCAGTGGACTGTAGACTTTCATTATAAGTCAAAAGGAGAAACCATCAGAGGAGATGTCTTCCCCATTGGGGCGTACAGTGAAAACTCTGTATGTGATCCATTGACTCAATGAAGAGGACTGCAAAATCACCAGAGGTGGTGTAGATCAACGCTGATGGAGGAAGTTGCTGGCTGATCTGACATTAGAGGAACATATGGACTAGGGAAGAAAGGGGAGAGGCAGTTTGCCCCCACTTGATAAAAAATGCTTTAAAGTGTAAGTGTAGTTCCTAGATAAAGTTCTCCTAGCCCACACCTCTCCTCCTTCTCAAAATAAAAGCAAACCGTTACCGAATTCAGGTGCATGTCTAGCTGGAGCTGACAGGTGCAGCATGTCGGAAGCTGTGAACTGGTTTACATCTAGCACACCAAAGTTTAAAAGGTCATACATGCTAGCCCCATGTAACCATAGCTCTATATCTTGAAATGGGAACTAGCAATATTAGGTAATTTATATATAACCTTTCAAATATTTTTTAGGACTCAGGGAACCCCTGCTGAAAGTGATTATATCTGCAGGTCAAGGTACTTTAAAGGGATCAGTAAATTTCCGAAAGCTTTGTAGAAAACAAAGAATATGGCGTATGTAGACTATCTGTCTCTCACAGTTAACACACTCCTGCTCCATATTACCCAAACTTATTTACACTAATATTAATAAAGTGAAGGACCAGTAATAATAGTGAACAGAAAAGAAACGCAGACAATGAAAGTCGTAGTGTTCCTTTATGTTAATGGTTAATGGTCAGTAGAGAAATGCTCCTTTACATTGGAGGTCAGTAGAAAAAATGCCCCATTATAGTGGTGGTCTGTAGAGAAATACCCTCTAAAAATGATGGTCAGTAGGGGAAGAGCACTTTACATTGGTTGTCAATGAAGATAATCTTGCTTTAATTGGAGATCAGTGGAAAAGTACCCCCCTTACATTGGTGGTCAGTTTAATAAACAATAGCATTGGTGGTCTCTGTAAAAAGGACCCCTACCATTGGATGTCTGTGGAAAATTATGTCTCTCGTATAAGTGATGGGAAAGAATGAACAAATGTGTTTGGGTGTGATTTGTTGCAATTTGTTGAAGCCATTATTACGTTCAGAAATTGAAAACTTAAAATCAAACTATTGAAATAGTTAATGTATGAATCTTGAAAATGGACCCAGCCTCTATCCAAACCCAAAAAGTATCCTTAGTGGTGGATGTAGGTGGGGGATCAATCTGCCAAAGTTCTAGCAACTCCTAGGAGGAACTCTGGTTGAGAAAGGTTAATTTGGACAGTTGTGGTAGTATCTGTGAAGCAATTTTGTAGGACATTGCAGATATCTGTGCTCTAGAAGACACCTAATGATTGGGTGCATATCTCTATATTATTTGGCTAATAATATTAGCATATTGGCATACTTCATTAATATGTTTCTGGTAAATGGAGAAATATAAGTGTTATTACTTTAATGTAGGATGTGGCGAATGTACTTGGATTCGATTTGGGAAACGTTCAGCGAACATGGTAGAAGTTCGGGTGCCGGATCTGAACCCTATTGACGTCAGTGGGAGCTAAAGTTCAAAATCAGTTCAGGCTATTTTCTGGGCTAATAGGCAAAGGATTATGAAACAAATGACATGGGGGTTGGCACTGACCTGGGGAACATTTACCCAAGCAAAAATGTAAAAAAAAAAAAACAGTTTGGCAGGGAGCAACAATTTAATAAAACTTAAAATAAAACATTAAAATGCTAAATTTATTTTAAACAAAATGCCTGGGGATGCTGGCAACCTGTCTGTGAGTCCCCCTTCAAAACCCATACCAGAGCTAAAGGGGCTAGTATGGAATATGGAGGTGACTCCATTTAGGATTTTATGTGTTTTTGCATGGGGTTCCCTTAAAATTGACTAAGTAAAGTTCAGCATTTTGGATATAATACTGTATGTCCAAAATGGGAACAGACTGAAACCAAGTGCATGGTTGCAGTAGCAACTGTGAGCTTGTTTTTGTGTTGTGCATTCATGTCAAGGTTATTCTGTAAAAGTGATCTGGGTAGCTGTAGAGCTGCCTGCTTACTTTTACTATAATCACTGGTGCCCCACTCCCCCCACCCTCTCCTGCAGGGCAGCTCTTCTGGGTAGTGCTTGGTAGTTCCTGGGATCTCCCATTTTTCCTGGGGGCTGGGGACCACAACAGATGACAACAGAATGACAAGTGGGAAGAGACTGGAGAACAATCATTTCCCAATCTTTTCACAGTGTGAAACTTTAAGTGCTTGGCTCTGATTGTTTCCCAGGTAGAAATGTGCATACACAGTGATGCGATCACAGTCTGTGTTTTATTGGCTGAAATAGGGGGCAGGAGAGGCATTAGGAGGTCTAATATACTCCTGATGACACCGCAAAGAATATTATAAACAGTTGCACAAATATTGTGCTACATATAAAATTGCAACTACCATCTTTTTATTCTACAAGGCCTCTACATTTAATAAATATATTTAATGTGAGCAAAAAGTGAAAACAAACTGCTCTAGAAAGGAAATGGTTAAGTGGTAGCTTCCATAAATAAACAGTCATTTCTCCACAAGGACCAAAAGTTAGGTTTTCAGGGTTTTTGAATGTTCACCTAATAAATTACTCTGTAGTACACACAGGATGCTGACTCAAAATTCAAAACTTATTTGGGAGACAAAGGTTGCTGACTCCCTACATATATAATCTTTGACAATTTTTTTACCTTTCGCGGTCATTATATACAAAAGCATCAGTGAGTTTGCTAAAGTTCTCGAATGACTTTTTCTTCAGCTGTTCTTGGGCTACAGCCATCAGAAGGCCTAAATCAACCTCTGGCTTCTCACGTACACTGTAGTAGCGTCCGAGAGTCATTATTTCATGTTCTGTGAGACTTCTCTCAGCAATATCCACCACGACATTTCTAAAGAGGTAAAACGAACAATTAGTTCCGACAGAAAAAAACCACAAAGCTATTACAAACTATGGAACAACGCTATAGAAGTTGCAGCCAGAAACATATCATTTAGCTTATCATTTCTTCTCCATTTTTCAAAATATTTAAGTAGTCAGGTGTAGAAAGGGAAAGTTGAAAGGGAGGGATATAAAGTATATATGAGGACACAGCACAAATATAGAACTGATATTTATATAAGCTTACACAGTTCTTAGGACAGTGTTTTAAAAGAACATGCAGTACTTTATAATCTCTGTTTACATCTTAAACCCACTTAAAGATCACTATTCTTCATTACTTAAAATGACTTTCAACAAACCCACTCAGGGTGTCGAAGAAATATGTACAGACCCCTTCACATTCCTTTAAACAACTGTCTAACAATCATTGATGGTTACAGATAAAAAGCTTTGTTTATAAAAATGGTGGCAGGCTGAGCAATTATCAAGTGTGATATGAAGATTGTAAGCTCACATGAGCAGGACCCTCCTGATTCTATTGTATTATATGATAACTGTACTGCCTCCCTTTAAATTGTAAAGCTCTGTGTACACTGTTGGTACTTTATAGAGCCTGTAAAATAATAATAATATGAACATTTTTCAATATTTCTGTTTTTAGCATGGGAGCAATGTCTCCATTAGGTAGTTACGTAGTCAGCTGGCCCAGGCTGGGGAAGAGGTTAATTGTCTGTGCTCCATTCCTGGGCTTTTTGGACCCAGCCCACCTGCACTGTGATATACAGTATGTAAAGGAAGAAAGGCTGGGAACAGGGGCCACCTGTGCTTAATCAGGATGTCGTAATAATGGAGCTACAGAGTGGGACTGCTGTACCCTGCAGTCTGCCCAAAGATACCAGATACGGGAGAATACCACATCATGGAAAATGTCAGAGATGGACTAACACCTTGTTGATGTATGCCTGGGCCCACTAGTTAGAGAGTTAGGGAATGCTACTTGTTACTCTTCACGTTGGACCAGGGGCGGACTGATAACTCATGGGGCCCCCGGGCAATAGAGGATCATGGGGCCCCTGTGTCCTTGCCCAAACTCAAAAAAACCTATGAAAAAGGTACCAGGGGCATCTCATGGGGCCCCCTACTGACCCTGGGCCCTCGGGCAGTGCCCGAGTTTCCAAATGGTCAGTCCGCCCCTGCGTTGGACTATGCTGCACTTTGTTAAGTAAAAGTTGTATTGACTTTTCTAAACCTGGTCTGAAGTTGCTTTAAAGGGGTGCATGATGGTTTCTGGCGTATAAAAGAACTTGGGACAGTAATGCACAATTGGGGTATGAAGCAAATCCATTATAAAGGGTTAACTTGGCATCAAGAGTGGAGGAAGTAAGCAGCTGCCACAGATAACCAAGGACTAATATAAGGTGAATAGCAGCCTGTCATGAAGCGTGATACTTGGGTAGGATGAGTTGTCCTCTGGTAGCAAGTGGTGAAGTTTCCAGTTGCAACTAGAGCTGAACCCACGTTAGGGAGATGCCAGCCTCACCGCATGGCATTGGAGGAAAGAAGGAATAAATTAACCGCATCCCATCTGACCACTGTACATAAATGGCCAGGTGGGACAAGTGCCGTTCTGACTGGAACGTACCAATATGTCCCGCCAGAACATGTACCTGTGCATGGCCATTCAGCAGTGTGATTCTGTGATGGCTCTCTGATGGGTCCATTCACAGCCATCACTCAGTGTAAACAGAGGCACGTTCCTCTGTGTCGGCTCTATTCCTGAGCTCAGTGAGAGCTCAGTGGGGGGGATGCTGCAGCTATCTATGTGTAGCTGATGAGTTTACTGTTCAGCTACACACACATCACACAGACTGCAGCCTCCCCACACCAGTGCACCAAGCACTGTCTGTCCCTGTCCACAGTGCACATCAGTATCAGTGTCCAATCAACATTCGTCAACATCTGTCACAGTGTACCAGTGCAAAAAAAATCTATCACAGTGTACCAGTGTCCAATCAACATCTGCAATAGTGTCCCATTGCAACATCAACATCTGTCAGTGTCCCTTGTGGAACGTTGATATTTGTCGATGTTTGTCGGTGGACGATCATTATCTGTCTGCAAGTTCACAAAAACATTTATCAGTGTACCAGTGTCCCAGAAACATCTTTCATCTGTAATAGAACTAGATCTTCATAAAGAGTACCTATCACTGCCTATGGCTGTCACAAATGATGTTTACATTTCCTGTGACAGCAATAAAAGTGATACAAATTTTTTTTTAAAGAAACAGTGTAAAAATGAAATAAATAAATAAATAAAAATGTAAAGCGCCTCCATCCCTTCATGCTTGCGTGCAAATGCATGCATTGGTCCTGAACACACACGTAAATGGTGATCGCACCACACGTGAGGTATTGCTGTGACGCAAGAGCAATAATTCTAGCACTAGACCTCCTCTGTAACTCTAAACTGGTAACCTTTAAAGACTTATAAAGTGTCACCTATGGACATTTTTATCGTAGTTTGGCACTCATCCACAAGAGTACGCAATTTACTATTTACTCCATGTTTTATATTTTACAAAAAAAATGTGTATTATATTGTGTTTGTGTGCATTAAAATTAATTAAAGTAAAATTGCATTAACAAAAATGCTGCGCAAATACCGTGTGGCATAAAAAATTGCAAAACCCACTATTTTATTCTCTAGGGCCTTTGCTAAAAAATATATATTATGTTTGGGGGCTCTAAGTCATTTTCTAGCAAAAATACTGATTTTTACTTGTAAACAAAAATAGTCAGAAGAAGGCCTGGTCTTAAAGTGCATAATGCCTGAAGGTGCTTCTGGGATGTTGGGCCTCTCTATGTGGCTAGGCTGTGAAAAAGTCTCACACATGTGGTGTCGCCATACTCAGGAGGAGTAGCAAAATGGGTTTTGGGGTGTAGTTGCAAGTATGCCTAAGCCATGTGTGAGAAATAACTGGTTAATATGACAGGGGGTATTTGTACTGTCCTGGCATGTAAGGGTCTCAAGAAATGAGATAGGCAGTCAGTACTTTAGGATTGATTAAGTTTTGATGATAGGTACCATAGCTTGTAGACTCTATAACTTTCACACCAAATAATATACACTGATTTGGGTTATTTGTACCAAAGAAATGTAGCCATATAAATTTTTGGTCAAAATGTATGAAGAAAAATTACTTGTTTGCAAAATTTTATAACAGAAACTATAAAAATGTTTTTTTTTCAAAATTATTGTTTCTTTTTCATTTATAGCACAAATTAGAAAGCCCACTGGTGATCAAATGCCACCAAAAGGAAGCTCTATTTTTGTGAAAAAAAATCATATGGGTACAGTGTTGCATGACTGAGTGATTGTCATTAAAAGTTTGAGAGCTCTGAAAGCTGACAATTGGCCTGGGCAGGAAGGAGGTGAAAGTGTCCAGTATTGAGGTGGTTAAGTGCGAGTATGAGGTCCAAGAAGGTTTATGGCAGAACCCCATTCTGTCACTGGGAGTGAGGTGGTCCAGAAGGACTCTGGATGGGTGGAGAGGGCACAGGCAGTGTCCCTCCTAAATACAACAACTCCCAGTAAAGGTGTGCAATGACATGGGAACTCGGCACAGATAATCATTACGCACAGCGTATGGCTCATCTCTAAGTTGGAGTGCTGCCATAAGGTTGATTTTACGTGAACACGGCCCTGCCTGATACTGGTCATTGATGAGTGTGTGCATAAACTAAAGTTACCCCATATTCAGAGCGAGTGACCCCTCCCACAACCTGGTGTAGTCGGTGAAGCTTTTCCAAGTACCCGGCCTCCCTACATGTTCCTTAAATGGGTAATTCATGGTGATGGCATTAATTTTGAATTTGGACATAGTTTCATGGTTTGAGTTTGGTGATTGTTATGAAGTCCTATACATATTATAATGTAACTGTAAAATTTTCTAAAGGATAATAGGAATGTGCAGAGCTTGCATTCATACAATTTGGATGAAACAGGGAGTGCAATAGAAAGCTATAGAGGACCGAGTGTAAAAAGAGTAATGAGCTACTGTGTATAGTATAATAAAGGAGTATAAAACACTAGAACATAGATGTATGAACCACTACGTTTAATACAGTAGTATGAAAATGTGCACGTAGACAGGGCCTAACCATTGTACCCAGAAAATGAGTAAATACACATGGATACCTAAATTATGTTATATTCTAGAAATTGAATGTACACAGAAATAATACAATTTACAGCATTGGCACCATATATGTTGCAGGTCAAACACATCTTCACACATTCACACAGAAGAGGGTACTGTTTATCCTCAAGCATTTACAGACCACAGAATGCTAGAAGAGTACTTCCTTTGGATGGGGCTATGATACTGCTTGGTCACAAAGTGCCCCCAAAAAGTCTCTAAAGATATCCGACTGCCAATGGGAGACTGTTCCAGGAAGTTGACAGCGGAGACGTCCTGTAATGGGGAACCTATTATTTCCCTCACCAACAGTTACCTCTTCCTGATGCTATCCCTGCTCTCTCCCTAACCAGCAGGGCTCTGTCTCTATGTTACTCTTACACTGCAGGCACACTAAATGATGCAGAATCTCCTATTTATGGTATTCTGAGCCAAGATGGCTAAAATCTCATTGGATTTCCAATACAGAAAAATTTAAAAAAATTGCATAGCACCCCTCCCCCAAATACATACCAGACCGTTTCAGTCAAATATGGAATTTAAAGGGGATCCTCATTCAAAAACAAAAAAGCATGAGGTTCCCTTAGAAATCCATACCGAACCCTTAACCTGAGCATGCAGCCTGGCTGGCCATTAAAGGGGGGGAGGCAGGAGTGTGCTCCCCCTCCTGAACCAAACCTTTCAAAATACCCTCAAAAAAGGGGTGGGCACCTTATCCCCATGCTGATGAGGACAAGGAGTTCTTGCCCACAACCAAAGTCTGATGGTCGTGGGGGTCTGCAAGTGGAGGGCTTATTGTAATCTGGAAACCCCTTTTAAAATTAAGGGGGTCCCTAGATGCCCCCTTCCCCGCTCCCCAAACACACATGAATGGCTACATACTACCCCAACTCATTCATAAAAAAGTAACCTAGAAATAAAAAACACCCAAACACTTGGCAAGTCTTTTATTAAAAAAATAAAAATCTACAAAAAAGTCCCTCATTGTAAATCCATTGTCACTCACGATGCCTGCTGTCCCCTAACATACCAAAAGTAAAAGCCCAATGCACCCAGTGCATACAACTGATCCCAACAGTACTTCTGCCAAAAAACAACTCTCCAGGCTGTCCAGATATATAGAGGGAAGGATAGGGATAGCATTGACATAGTTGACCAAATGTAGCAATGGCCAGGGATTCCTGGCCATGTAAGCCAATGTGTTAATGACAGCGCTTGTTGCTAAGGATGCAACTAGTGTCAGCAACAGCTGCTTCCTTAGGGACAATTGACAGCACAAAGCTGTCATATATAGAAGTGGTAGAGCTACTGCGTCTATATATGATGCTCGGTTCCCACTACACAGGGGGTCAAACAGACAAAAGGTTTGGACCAAGCTATTGGCTGATCAATATTTGTATGCTGTTGTTTGTATTTTGAATTTTATTTGCTGGGCAAGTGGAAGCCAGAGAGGGTTGACAGATGCTGAGCGAATGGTAAGATGGATTAGTCTGGTAGCAGCATTTAAGATAGACAGGAGGAGGGATAGTATGTGTAGAGGTATCATAAGTAGCAAGCAAATACTGTGAAGTTGCAGAAGTAAGGTAGTGACATATATCTGACCATGATGATGAACTATTGGAGCCCTTGAGAGTGTGTTGGAACCATCTAGTGGTGCTAGGTGCCAGAGGTACATCCCTGGCTGATGCTGATGAGATTGTGGGTTTATTCCATCCATGCTATATCGATTTCCTATAGCATAGAGGTCTGCATTCTCTGGTAAGGAGTTTGATATTGGTGGAACACTTGGAGAGGCACTATTAGTAGCTGGAAATTTCACGGCACCAGTTTAGCATGATTTGAGGACTGTTCATTTTTTGTTTTTATTAATTTATGCATTATTGCACTTTATTCACTTTATAAAGTGTATCACATTTGTTTATTTATGTATTTATGTTCACATATAGTTTTGAGTTTATGAATTGCTATATTTGATTTGATTTATTCATTGATTTGTCACGTGACATGTATGAATCGAGTTTTGTATTTTATTTATTTATTTACATTCACATCATACAATTGATTGCATTTTTTAATTTATTGAGTCATCATATTACACTTATATTTTTTAAAGAGACAGAGCATCCATTTTCTATTATATGTGTACAATAGAGGTAGACAGCAATGATAAAGTTGCAGTAGTCAAAGTGAGAGATAACAATGCAGTGAATTAGTAGAAATGTAAAACAAGGAGGGGAGCGTAAAAGGAAGACCAAAAAAGAAGCCTGGAAAGAAAAGCTGTGTTGTCCAGCTGCTGCTCCTCATTCCACATTAGAAGGAGCAGAAGGAGCAAAAGACACAGATGGCTGTGGAGGGAGGTGAAGAGTCCAGGAACAGCAGTGACAGCAGTAGTTAAGGTCATAAAGATAAACTCGATCAAGGATGGCGCATTGAAATATCTGTGCATTGATTAGTTAGTTTGTATCTGAAAATCTGAATGAATTTATGATTAAACAGAAGATAGTATACCATAGCATTCTAAGTAAATGTCCTTAATGCACTTTAAAATTTTTCAGCTGTAATCATGTCATGTGCATGCCAGCCTATTTGATATAAGCACAGCCAGTGCTGGAATTCTTAAAATCTTCAAATCATATCACTTATCCTTTCTTTGCAAAAGACAAGTCTGTTGCACGCATGCAGAGATGTACACAGAACATTATGTTCTGCTCCACCTTGTACACAGCGTGTCTTCTTCTGACACTTGAGCACTGCACAATGTGAGGCTCACACAACGTTCGGGATGCCAGAGAAGGACAGAAAAAGAAAGCTGGTTACTTAAAAGAGGAAACTGTCTTTGTAACTGAGCCAAGATGAATTTGAAATAACTGTACAAGCACAATGGCCTGTTCAAGAAGATTTTGTGAGCTATTCATGTAGTCTACATTGCCACCCAGAAGAGAAGACCCGACCTAGCCAAATATTTGTTGCACATATTATGTTTTAACACATAAAGTATTGTTGCATGTGATCATAGCCACAGCTGACAACTTATGGGGCATTTTTTTCTCTTTTGCTTGTTTTTTGCCCATTCCATGCAGAACATCAAGTAATTTTCAGTCTGCAAAAATTCTCTTTAGTTGGTCAGATGTACATTAATTCAATGCACTTTTAAATGTCCAAGATAGAGTCATTCTAGTTTGGTATAACATACAGGAAATCAGCCTGCACCGGCTACATTTATAGATTCAAAGTTATTGACACAGCACGAAAAACCATGAAGGTTGGCAGATGTTTCCATCTGCATCATGGCCCATAGCCCAGCAGCAGCTGTAGCTAATCCTGAAATCTGTTTGCAACCATTTAAATGAGGGCAGACATAACGTCAGAGATCCTCAGGACCACCGGCATAAGAATTTTTATTTTATTACCACGGTTAGGATAAAAAAATAACTTTGTTAACAAATGTGTGCAGCGCAAATTCTGGAGAATTAATATTTACTGCAATTTAATCCACTAAAGGAAAAAAGTTTGTATAACACTTTAATTGGCTCAGTTTTGTAAATGTGAGGTTTAAGGCAGTAATTCATGAGAACTCTTTCTATACCTATATATCTTAGGGTTGATTTACTAAAGGCAAATAGGTTGTTCACTTTGCAAGATAATTTTAACCATAGCTTAATGAATGAGGTCAAGCTCTGCTGATTTCCATCATCCAATCACATGCAAACAAAAATGCTGGTTTTTTTCCCCTGCATGTGACTGGGTATTCTTTGATATTTGAAATTTTACCACATCCACAAAGCATGCAGCAAAAGTCTGGAGAATAAATATTGACTGCATTTTAATCCAATTAAAAAAAAAGTTTCTATGACACTTTAATTGCCTTAGTTTTGCCACTGTGAAGTTTATGGCAGTAATTCATGAAAACTCTTTCTACACCTATATATACTGTGGTTGATTAAATAAAGGCAAATAGGCTGTTCACTTTGCCAGGTAATTTTCCCCCACAGCTTAGTGAATGAGGTGAAGCTCTGCTGTCTTCTGTCATCCATTCACATGCAAGCAAAATGACGTGGTTTTTTTTTCTTGCATGTGATTGGGTATTCTTTGCAATTTAAAATTTTACCATATCCACAAAAGAAAAGCCTATTTGCCTTTAGTAAATCATCTCCCCACGTGTTGTATTTATCAGGCAGTACAAAAAATATATCCTGCTCTTTTAATTTAGCCCGGAGACAGAAGACTTGAATAGATAGATGTATGTTGCATGCATTACAATGAAACCCACTCTCACCAATGTTCTAATGGTGCCCAGTGACAACAAAATAAAACCTTAGGACAAGAGTATCAACTAGTCACATCAGTGCACTTTGAAATATGTATTATGTATTAGGTCTCATTTTAGATTGGTCTTCCTCAGTTGATCCCCATGCAATTAGCCACTAAGCCTGATTTACAGAGTTCTAGAAATCTAGTGTAATTTAATAACAAAGCAATCAACACTAAAAATGGTGCAAGATATCAGTACTGCTGATTTCAGTGCTTCAAACAAATGTTATGATATAGTTTGAAGCAAGAACCTTTTTAAAGTACAGAGGGGGTATACCCAATTCTATGGAGTTGATTTACTATAACTGGAGAGTGCAAAATCTGGTGCAGCTCTGCATAGAAACCAATCAGCTTCCATGTTTTATTGTCAAAGCTTAATTGAACAAGCTGAAGTTAGATGCTGATCGGCTACCATGCACAGCTGCACCAGATTTCACACTCTCCAGTAAAGCAACTCCTATGTGTTTATAAAAATATGTTCTTAGTATCAATTAAAATGTAGATCTACATATGTTTTAAAAGTACTACTTTATTGATTTGGACTGACTATGCATTCTTTCTAGAAAGGTGCGATTAGAACTAATAATGTGCAACTACCTAAAGAAGGCAATTACAATTAATGTTTCAGTACCTATAAGTACACAGACTAATGAAAGCTAATCGCTGATTAATTGCAGTTGTTTTCTGCACCCCATTGTTCTTTCTACTGTGTTATTAACTAAGTCCATTTAGGTATTCCCAGTTATAAAATCAAGAGACATAATGTACACGTATAGCAAAACATTTTACTGATGTAAATAAGCACATTAATGTAGACATGTACTCAAAGGCTAAGTTCACTTTTTTTTTTGCAAGAAAAAAAGTTACAGGAGCCTATGCTCTGAGAGTGGAGGATTGCCTAACGACATGTTATACCAAAAATACAGGTTTAACATGTAAGATGATGCTAAAGCTGAAGTTAATCTTTAAGTGTCAAGCCAGTTTTGGGTACAGTTTTTACTGCTTTATAAAGCTTTGTTGGAGAGCTCTTTAGTGTTGGATAGGATAGGGTAGGAACAGATCATCAACTCTGTCTGTTTTTTTTTGGTGTCTGTGTCCCTGCTGGGGACTTTCGCCCTCTCTGTTTGTCCTGGTGACTACTCTCATTAGGAGTAAGATTGAGTGAATATCCACTGAAACAAAGTCCAATCCTCCAGTGATAACACTTGTCACAGTGATGGTTATCTAAGAGAACACATCCCTCATTTTTTAAAGATTTGCTGATGCTTCCTGATGTTTTTCTGCAGGAACTGAAGGGAAATCTTCTCAACGGGACATGCATGGCAAAAACAGGGAGTTTACCTTTCCCTACAGTATCAAGAACAAGGAGAAAACAGTTTTGGCTTTAGGTGTACCATACATTAATAACATTTAGGTGAATATTTGAGTGCAGGTCTACTTTAAGCATTTAATCTAAAACACACTAAAGAAACGGACCTTTTTTTTAACAACAGAACATCAGACAAGAACACCAAGAGATGTTCGTAGGTGGTCAGAGATTTCAAACTGATGACATTTAGGACATATATATTACATGTCAAGTGCTACATGTCCCAAAACAAACAAGAGTTATAGTTATGCACTTAGGAAGTGCAGCTGTGAATACACAAGAACAGACTGGTGCTGTAAGGAAGACGATTAATTCATCTCAAGGCTTCCTAAATCATGCTGATAGATCAGACCTCTCAGCACGGTCTTCTAAATAGAAAGATTGTGGAAACCAGAGCGATGTAAGTGTAACCTTTGTTGCCTTTTTGGTCACCATGAAGTCATCACACACATAGTGAAAGCATGCCGGGATAGATTCCTTTAAAAAAAAATGATAAATATAGCTCACACACTGGAAAAGCACAGCAATCTTTTACATTCACATTCCATACCTGAAGGCTTCATACGTCATCTCATGTCTGTTTCCAGGGTCATTCGCTGCCAAGAGTTGCTTGATGTCTCTGGACTTAGATTCACCAATGTTCCTTAACTTTGTTATAATCGACGCAATGTCTGACATAGGGAACTAGAACAGAAGAAAAGGTTTAGTTTATTAGGTCACATACAGAAGTATGTTTAGAGGGTCATTTATTGAACATGACATATTTTCATAGACATAATGGAGCTTTTATGATCAACCTGTTCTTTGCAGGGCAGAGCTGCAGATTCTTTTTAATTCCTAGCCTTCCCTATAGCATATAGTCATCTTTTCTTCACTTGCTATGCTACACTGTTTGGCAACAGATACGAAGAGAAATATTCAGTATTCTCGGGTATAGTGTAACGTAATTCTCTACCTTCTTCATATTTGAAAGTGCTGGTGTTTGTTGATTAGTGCTGCACTGTCACATGAAGGTGTGGGAGAGTCCTCAGCCCTGTCTAAACCTTGATTGGGATTGATCCGAAGATTGGGCTTCAAGTAACAAAAAGCAAATAAGAGATGCTCCGAGGGCAGCCCAAAGCACAGGTTTACCTAAAAGGATCAGTTCGCCTAAATATGTAATTTTAATTACAGATGAAGTTAGCCCCCAGTTTCTTATATATCTTTCATACTCCAAGAGCAAGATCGCTGTGCCAAATTTTCTGACACTTTTCCTGGCTACCTGGGAATTTTGGATGCTCCTGTCTATTTTAGTATGCTTCATTTCCTCTGTTGATTTCTTTATAATAAAAATAGACAAAAATCCAAGGGCCAGTAGAACCCCTTTACAATGGTATCAGCAGGTGCACAGAGCAAAAAATGACTATCAAAGATCTCAGCAATAAAGTCTCTGACAGACTTAAGGAACTATCAGATGGTTTAATTGCCCATCATCTATCACACATCTAAATATCAGTTTTGGAAGACAAAAGCTAAAGTAAGACTTTTCCTGTCATAGGCCTTTTCCTTTTTTTTTAATAGATGGGGTTGGATACATCCTAACCAGCTTTGTTTTGGCAAAGCAAACCTTGTGCAAGGATCCCCAGTGGAGTAATTGCTATAGTTTTACATCAATATTTGTTTGTATATGTTAATGTGTGCAGGGTTTTTTGGGGGTTTTTTTGTGCATCAACATGTTACAGCAGCCCATTCACTTAAATCATCTCTTAATGAACCTCAGCACATGAAAATTATACCTCTACTATTATTAATATCATTCCCTAGGTGAGATTTTGAATTATTCAATAGGTGCCAATAAAATACAAACTCCAACGATCCCTTCCTCCAACTCTTTTGGAGCGAAAGAAGTTAATTCATTCATTCAGAAATACTTTCTTTGTACCAACTCACCCAAAGTATTAGAAAATCCCCTTAAATCTTTGACAAGATGGTTCTCAGAAAACCACAATGTCCAATCTCTCTCTTCATATATACCTTCCATGTGAATATATCATTCATATGTAATGCAATCACTGTACGTGAACTATGTACAGTTGACATTTACAGTGTGTAAAGACTTGAGACTGTATCAGTTCTGTACCAGTTTTGTTCTCTATGATTTGTAAGGAAGGTTGTATGTTTTTCAAAACTGTATTGTATTATATTACATGCTTAAAGCAATATACAGTATCTTTATGTAGCCCAGAGCTGTGCGTACTTTACTTTTGAATGTATTTAGTTTGCCATATCTCTCCATAGTTGTATTATTCTTGTTATAATTACTTCCTGCCACAAGGGGCAGTGCACAGTACTCTAAGCCCAAAGACTTTGCTACCAAGAGCCTTGGATGCTAGGGGGTGTAGACTCAGGCAACAGCCTTGTCATGGAACAACAGCTATTTTGAACTACAAATCCCTATGGCCTGTGCAGAAGTAGGAGCCAGGGGAGGCCAATATAATCTCTGCTCGGGAAAATCACGCTCTCTTGGCACCAAGGAAGCTGAACAGTGTGGACCTGTTAAAGTGTACTGTCCTGTGCAGAGGCTGGAAATGCCGGGATCTGGGATGTATCTGTAATCCATCTGCAGGTGAAGTCACCGGGAGGTAGCTATTATCATCAAATTTACTTTTCTCACCTACAGTCCAGAAGCCTGCTATGCTCCAGATCAGCTGAACTGCACATCAAACCATTCTGCTGTGAGCATTGTCCTGGAAGCTTCCAGAAAAGGGGGGCCCCCTTATATTGCAACAATACATCATTACCAGTGGAAATGGTGAGCAGGCTGTTGGAGCATCTACTTCTAGCACCAGATGTATCCCTCAGGGCAAAGTGTTAGTTGACTTCCTCCTGCAAAACCAGGTCCTTATCATTGCGACCCTCCTCATTCTTTGGCATCATTCTACACACACATACATATGGCCCCCCTGGGTCTGCTACAGTTCACTAAGCACCTACTAGTGGATAGTTGTTTGCATCACTTAGTGGACTGTCTGAAGGATTTAACCTCCATCCATAGTGCACCAACAGGGCCCCAACGTAAGCCAGCAAAGATTCACCTTAGAGACTGCCTGTCTCGTTCAACCCAGGTTTTCCCCCTCCTATTGACTGTTCATTCTATCCTATTCTGCTAAAGCCTCCTAACTAGTCTAGGCCTAGTCATCATTATCTCATACAGGCAATTTAACCCAGTATTTTTGTTAATTAAATCCTCATATTGCCTGCTAGGTACTCAGGGTGGGATTATTATAGTTTATGCTGATCTGGGCTAACCACCTGCATAAGAGTTGTGTGTATTCCATGGTTCCTGTTATGATTTTGTTCACTCAGAGTGCTGATTTGAATATTGGTAACTGATTTGAATGCACAGTTGTTTAAAACCTGCTGTCCCAAATAATAAGCAACAAGATTGTTCTTCCATGACTATTGTCTTAACTCGCCATAATAGCTGGATATAGCGTGTTGAGGAATTTATGTGGGTGAACAGACTCCTAGTTAAAGGGAGCAAGGAACCAGAACCCGGGAGGTCAGTAAGGCAGAAGTCTGCAGAGTGAGTGGCAGAGAATAGACAAAATCACGTTTTACCAGCAGCTCCTACAGGGGTAGCACTACATTTAAAAAATATAAACTTCAAACTCAGAATGTATTTGAGGTACCTTACATGCTACTATATTAACCATATTACAAATGAAACCCAACAGACTGTGCAGCTGGCTCTCTGATTTAATAAACCATATTAAATTCTTTCAGAATACACTTTTAACACATGATTAATTTACAAAGCTAACTCACCAGATTAAGGAAGGATTCTTATTTAAAAAACAAAATAATAGATCTAACTCCAATCGGATTCAAAAATGAAAGTCAAGTGGCTAAAATAAAAAAAAAATCCTATTCCTATAAAGCTTTGCCAACTAAGCCTAAAGTACAATAAAAGCTTTTTTATGCACGTTTGAAGTCTGCTGAGATATGTTTTTTTACAACTAAAAATTATATATACTAGCACAGACTCCCTTTATAATTGTGATGTACAATATGTAGCAATGATAAACGTAAAATCATTCTAGTAGTGAAAATGCCTTAGGCTGTAACAAACAAGATACACGCAAATAAAAAAAAACAAAAACGATAAAGCATGACAAACTAACTTTTAAATATTACCTATAACACAATTTGAATTACAGTAATACACTTCCCATACATTTGTAGAAACCAGGTAACATATTTATTGCGAAAAATATGACCCCAATAGGCAGGAAAACTATATCAATTGCAAGAATTTTAGCAGAATATATTCTTACTGTTTTACTTGAACGTTGCCAGCAAGTGACTGTTATCTGATAGGATATTTCTAATTTTACGTAATATGAGGTCCATAAGTCTTGATGGATGCTGTGTATATGCAGTGCTATGGTTAAAGATGAGCTCTAGTCATATTTGTAAAAATTAAAAGTCAGCATCTACAAAAATTGTAGCTGCTCACTTAAAATAAACAGATACTCATCTGTTCCAGGATCCAGCACTGTGCTCACCCAAACCATTTTCACCACCCGTCCGTTCTGTCCCCGAAGTTGGCGTCTTAACTGTAAGCACCCAACTGTAACAGCTTGCTGCTTCATAGCCCGGTTCCAACTGCGACCTGTAACATGTCCCAGAACACTGCAGATAGGGAGCGGGAATGAGAACGTCACCTTTGGATTGCCTAGGAGGTCAGAGCGAAAGTGGGAGTGGGTACCTGCCAAAACAAAGTAACCCTCCTCCCCTCAAAAAAAGTGCCATTTCTTAAAGAGGAGTAGGGGTGGAGGCCCTAAAATGGAACTTCTTCTTTTGGGTGAAGCTACACTTTAATCTTTTATAATCAGACAATGTTGTCTTTTAATATGATTGGGTAGGTGAGTTTTTGCTTTTATTTTTTTTTTCTGTGTGTTTTATAAATTATTTAATAAAGTGCATAGATACAGTATGTGACAGTCACAATATACTTGGGTTTAATTTTTGCTATTATTAGCCGGGAACATCTGCCTGCATTATCATAACTTGATCAGTCTCAGTGTTATCATAAGAAAAAAAAAGTCTCTGTATCTCTTTAGGTGTGCAAGAGCCTTAGAAATTATTTTTGCCAAAAATTAAACTTTGCTATGGCTATAATTTGACTTCCAGCTTTGCACAAGTTCTAGTTAAGACCTTTATCCCAAGAGAAAAAAATGTTACCGTAGCTGTTTAAAAAGTGTAAGCTAGAGTTAGGCTTTGCTTTGCAATTATGTAAAGTCTAAATCTAATAGTCTATCTAATCCACTCCAGAGTGTGACTTTGCTGTAGTTCAAGGGTGGCTACATTGCTCCTCCATAGGAGGAGAAGCGAGTATACCTATCCTAATGCCCCGTTCACACTAGCATGATTTCTCATGTGCCTGCCATGGCACTGCTATGCACAACAATGGAAACTGTTTTAATCTTTATGGCCCCCCTTCACATCAATGCAATATGGTGCAGTGCGATTTTTGATTCTTTTGGTGCAGCATAATGTGTTTTTGGCCCCACAGATTTCAAAGAAAGTGAAAGAAAAGCACTTGCAAATCTCAAGAAAATGCGTTTTTTGGTGCATTTTTACAGGGTTTTTGATTAACAACCAGTCTCCTACAAAAAAACACATGAAGCATGAAAATGCATTAAAAAGTAAAAAAACAAAAATGCAATGAAAAATGTATGATTGCGCTGCTAATGTGACCCTAGATTAGGAGAGAAGTGTGTGACTGGCCAGATAGCCAGATGAAAATAAAGTGAAAAAAGCAATACAGAAATACTGTATAAACTAATGCAGCCACCACATCTAAGGATTGGTGTGCTGCAATATATTCAATTTTTGTTTTTGAGTTTAGATATGCTATAAAGTGGTTGTAAACCTCAGACATGATATATGAACAAAGCATATCCCTCTACAGTATAGTGTGTACGCTAAATGTCATTTCTATCTGTTGCCTTGTTATCAGCATGAATCACTTCTGACAAGTTTTACTGACAACAAGAGAAAAAATGGTGACAGGGGTGGGACCTCCAGCAGAGTGACAGCCTCAAATTTGTTCCTGTGAGCTGTGTGAAGGGGGTGTGTCTCTTGCATCCAATCAGCTCTCAGAGCTCTACTCACTGAGCTCTGCAGTGTGTAACTTCAGCTCTCCGTCCCTTTTTTCTGAACTCTCAGACAAGCTTTAAAAATTCTACACTTTATATATACGGATGTATAGAAGAGAAGACTACAGACAGCTATAACAGTAAGCTACAACTTATGTAGAATGATTTGTTTCATTTATGTGTATAGTCTGAGACCAGTCACTTCACTAGGTATGGTATATGTAAGGGTGTACAACCACTTTAAGGTAAAAATAGAGTAAGCTAAAGAAATGAAGAGGAAATGTGATATCTGGGGTATTTCTGCACCCAGTACAGCTAATGATTTTAAGGAATTGACCTTTAAATGTTTGGCAGCTAGAAAATGATTGCATAGAAAATTTAAGCAGATGCATATTGAAATGGAAGGTTCGATTTGACAATAACATCAAATTGCAGGATGGTTTGTGTAGCGATTATATAATGTTTCCATATAATTCATTGTTTATGGAGTGGAGTTTTCCATTAAGCATGCTGCCATATAATTAATGACTTTTATTAAGAATCTTGCAAAATTGCTGGGGGAAAGGGTCATTCATCATCACCATTGTCAGGAAGTGAAGACATTAGGATAATGCTGTGAAAAATGTACTAAAGATATATCAGCTACATGGCTCAGTTTATCTTGTGAGATATTGCCAGCTGCTGACTTTGAGTTTATATTTGTCTTTGGTGAATCTTCTAGCTTTATTATTAACCCTATCATCCTAAATTTATCTGTGTTATCCTTAGCCAGGCATCACCAACTATAGCATCTAGGTAACCTAGTGATCTTGTCTATGAGGTACAGAAGCAATTGGCTATGAGCCCACAATGCTCAACAAAGTGAGTCCTCCATTGTCATATAACAGTTCCACATCATCTTTTTTTTACTGAAGGGTGCACTAAAGAGGAGCTCCAGCCCCCCCCCCCCCCTCCCAAAAAAATAAAAAATAAAATAAAAGTCAGCAGCTGCAAATACTGTAGCTGCTGACTTAATACAAGAACACTTACCTGTCCAGAATTCCAGCACCATCCTCACCAGTGCTAGTTTTTTACTAGCCTCCGGGTTCCCATTGCCGGCATAGCCGATTTTCTACTATGCATGCATGAGTCATGCTGTGCATTGTGAATGGTCCCATAGTCTTCTGGGACCTGTGAAGTGTCTCAGAAGGCTGCGGGGGGAAGGAGGGGGCCAGGTCAAAACCAGGTACCCGTTCCCCCTTCCCCTCCAAAAAGTGCCAAATGTGGCAGTTGGGGAGGGAAGGGTGCAAACAAGCAGAGCTTCCCCTTTTGAGGAGAGCTCTGCTTTAATATACTTTAAAGTACATTTCAGTAGCAGTTTATAAACAGACAGAAAAGTACCCACAAGAATTTACAGACCCCTTAAATATGTTTTTTGTAAGCTGTCAATAGAATGATGAACAGTATACATATTGGGGTAGATTTACTAAAACTGATGCAGCTGGTTCAGCTTATTCAATTAAGCTTTGACAATAAAACCTGGAAGTTGACTGGTTACTATGCAGAACTGCACCAGGTTTTGCACTCTCCAGTTTTAATAAATACCCCCAAATGTGTCATTCACATGAAAGACTACCATTGGGCAATTAAAAGGTTAGTGCAATTATCTCTGTCTACTCTATCCAAAAAAAAAAGAAAAGTTCTACCTTAACATGTAAATAATATCTTTGGGCAGTATAGAGTTTTATGTCTGCTAGCATGTGAGAGAAAAGAAAGAAACTAAACAATAGTGATGAGGTGAACACACCTGGGTTTGGCGGTCTTTTCTAGAGAATGGGTGCTGAATCTGAACCCCACTGAAGTCACTGAGAGCTGAATGTTAATAAAGTGTAATGGGCATTTTCTAGGAAGGGATTGCCAAACAAATGCAATGGGGGACTGGGTACTGCCCTGGGGGACATGTACAAAAGCAGAAATTAAAAAATCTATTTGGCAATGAGCATCAATTTTGGTGATGCTTAAAGTGAAACACCAAATATGCAAACTTCCATTAACCAGTATGCCTTGGGAATGCTCTAATCCTGCCTGTGAAGTGGTGCTATGTATACAACCTATGAAAGCAAAACTGACATTCGCAAAGGAAAAGGTATGCTTAAATTGTCAACAAAAAAGAAGGCTCCTGGCTGCTTTGTATTGTTTGTTTACAAAGCAGCTGGGGAATCCCTTAACTGCTTGCCGTCCAGCCACTGTAGGAAAACGGCCACAAGGTGGCACCACTGGGCAAAATCACGGTTTAAAACGTAATTTTGCAAAACAGGTAGGGGGCGTGCGCAAGGCACGCACCCACCCTACCCGTCCTGCTGATTGCAGCAGCGGATGTCAATCACCAGGTCCCGGCCTGTCATTACCCGCCAGGTCCCGGCGATTGCTGGCAAACAGTGACACAGAGCACAGCTGCATTGTTTACAATGCAGCTCTGCTCCCTGTCAGCTCCTAACACACTGAGTTTATCTCTCAGGATCAGCGTGTTCCTGTGACGCACACACCCCTGCTCCCTAGTAAAACACACACCCCTGCTCCCTAGTAAAAAACAGAGTGCATGGGTGCGCAAAATCACATACTGTATATACAGTATATGTGATTCACGCTCCCGTGTTTTTCGCGCCCCTCCCAGATAGAGTCAGCTTGCCCATCAGTACACCAGTCATCACATTTAACCCCTTGATTGCCAGGAGCACGCTCATGCACAATAAACCTCCATTGCTAGTATAGTGTCTGAACGGACCAATATTTTTGATCAGATCAGCACTATACCAGCGTTAACATTAGTATAGCGTCCCCAAAAATGCAGCGTTAGTGGGATCAGCCCCGGCACCTGCCAGCACCTGCGTTTAGCCCCTACGCTTACCCCCCCTTCTCCCCCAGCAAGCGCAATGTCAGTAGGTCACTGTCACTTGATACATTGCACACAAAACCGCAGTGTTTGCAGAATCAGGCCTGATCTCTGTTAGCACTTGCCGGTAAATTTTGATGACTCTCATATGCAGCAGAGTGCCAGTACTAGTGCCGCTCTACCTTTTGGTGAACTGGCGAGTACCAGCTGTCTAGTACATCTTGGTCTTTCACATACCTTGATTTTTGGAGCTGTTTTTCATGGAATATCTGTATGCGTTGATTGTGGATCAAAGAAATTTATATGCACAACAATTTATCGCCGCCAACCCAAATTCAAACCTTGCCGGACCAGTCACATGGAAACTCATTATGGTTTCCGAATTTACATTTTTTTTGGGCCTAACCCTCAACATGGGCATTACTAAAAGAAATTAATTGCAGTTGTATTGGTCCGCAGACCCGATTCATCATATGCCCATGTTCTCTGCTGCCATGGCCAGGCATAGATATGAGAGTATAATGTGTTTTATGCCTTTCAACGACAATACACTCTGTCATCCTCGGGGTGACCCTGAATTTGACTGGCTCCACAGAATTCAGCCCCTCGCAAATCACCTTAACAAAAAATTTGCAGATGTCTATACTCTGTGCCCACCATTAGAAGTGGGTGGATGCAGGGTGGTATATTCCAATGGTGGGCATACCACACACTTTTTCTGTCAGAGATTTCTTCTCTTTTTTTCATTCAGTGCACAGGCTGCATACAAAAGAAAAGAACATAGCATATACACCCAACAAAGACCAGCGATGTACTGGTACATCACTCGACTTTGAATGGTTATACCAGGTTGATGCCTACAGCTGCAGGCAGCATCTAGGTATCGTTTTTTTCAGCCAGCGATCGGCTTTCATGTAAAAGCAATCCTAGTGGCTAATAAGCTGCAGGATTGCTTTTATAAGCAGCTGGATATGATGCCCCCCTCCCCCGCTGCCTTCCCCGGCCTGCTTGGGCAGTCCCGTACCATCGAGGGAACCTGAGAATGGAGCCGGTGTTTCTGCCAGATGACCAAAGAGCTGATTGGAGACCAGAGTGATGCCAATCATCTCTATAGTTTAAGAATTCGGAAGCTACAAGCATTTCATCACTTCAGTTTTGCAGGATATAAACAGCGCCACTTGTAAACTAGGAAAGCATCTGATCACACCGATTTTGGTTTCATTAGATAATGTAAGGGCAGAGGAGATATCTAGAGCCTGATAGAACCCAGATTTCTCAAAAAAGAATATATGACAATGCCCATTGCAGTTATAGGGGATATTTGCATTCCCTGTGAGAGCATTAAAAGTGATAAAAAAAAATGAAAGGTACAGTGTAAAAAAAATTTAAAAAATCAAAATAACTTAAAAAAAAACTCGCCCCTCCCATGCACGCACACCTGTGTGCACAAGCGTTGACCCTGTGCCGGTATGTAAACAGCAGTTGCGCCATGCATGTGAGGTATCGCCGTGAATGTCAGATCAAGGGCAGTAATTCTAACACTGGACCTCCTCTGTAAATCTAAAATGGTAGCTTTTAAAGGCTTTTAAAGTGTTGCCTATGGATATTAAAAATGTATACAGTTTGCGCGTGGCATGGGCAGTTTTAAAGCATGTCATGTTTGGTATCTATTTACGCGACATACCATCGTCTTTTATATCTTACCAAATAATTGGCCAATATATTGTGTTTTTGTGCATTAAAAGTAAAAAAGTGTATTTTTTTAAAAAATTGCTTTTGAAAAATCGCTGCGTGAGTACTATGTGCCATACAAAATTGTAGTACCCACCATTTTATTCACTAGGGCAGGGGTCTGCAACCTTTAAGACATAAAGAGCCACTTGGACCCGTTTCCGAGAGGGAAAAAAAGACTGGGAGCCGCAAAACCATTGCAACATTTAAAACAAATCCGACACTGCATATATTGCAAAAAACGCTCTGGTCATGAAGGGGGTTTAAGGGCCCAGTAAGCAAAGGGTTAATCAGGGCCACAGTGTATCGTCATAATCACAATCATAGCCTTAGGTCAGTGGTGGGCAACCTTTTTTTTCGACTGAGCCAAATCTCGCCAAAACCACGATTGAAATTTATTTTGAGAGAAACATTTTTAAAACTGAAAATACATCCCCCATATAGTAATTCATCCCCCATAGTAATTCATCCCCCCTATAGTAATTCATCCCCCATAGTAATTCATCCCCCCTATAGTAATTCATCCCCCCTATAGTAATTCATCCCCCCTATAGTAATTCATCCCCCATAGTAATTCATTCCCCATATTGTGTGAATTCACTTACCTTTGCTCCGCGCGTTCCTCTCGCTGGGTTCCCGCGCCGTTCTGGTCTTCAGGGCGGACTGTGAGAGGAGAGGAGTTCGTCACGCTGCCCCGCCTACATCCGGGCTGCCCCGCCTACATCCTGACAGCCAATGTTTGCCAGCGGGCGCCCGGCACACAGAAGATCTGCATTAAAAGAGCCGCGGCTTGCCGACCCTATTGCCTGTCACCTGGTGGGCAGTGTGCTCCGGAGCCGCAGGAAAGGTGAAAAAGAGCCGCATGCGGCTCCGGAGCCGCGGGTTGCCGACACCCGCACTAGGGTGTCTGCTTTAAAAAAATATATAATGTTTGGGGGTTTAAATTAATTTCCTAGCAAAAAATACTGATTTTTTTCATGTGAACAAAAAGTGTCAGAAAAGGCTTGATCCTCAGATGGTTAGAAGAGTGAATGATGTGTGGCATAAACTTCTAATGCTGGGCATAAAATGCCCCCACCCCCCAAAACGACCCCTTTTTGGAAAGTAGACACCCAAACTATTTGCTGAGAGGCATGTTGAATCAATAAAAGAGTTTATTTTTTTACCACAAGTTTTTGGAAAATGCAAAAAAAATTTTTTTTTTTACACAAAATTGTCACTTAAATGATTTACTGCTTACACATGCCATGGGTATATGTTGAATTACTCCCCAAAATACATTCTGCTACTTCTCCTGAGTATGGGGGTACCACATGTGAGAGACGTTTTAGCAGTCTAGCCAAGTACAGGACCCCAAAATCCAATAAGCACCTTCAGGCTTTTAAAGGACTTTATTATCCTCATTACATATCCAGCCAGGATGGCACCTAACCCCCCCCCCCAAATGACCCCTTTTTGGAAAGTAGACACCCCAAGGAATTTGATAAGAAGCATGGTAAGTATTTTGCAGATCTCATTTGTTGCCACAAGATTTTGGAAAAATCTTTTTTTATATTTTAAAACCTTGTGAGAAAAAATTAGATCTGCAAAATACTCACCATGCCTCTTTTTAAATTCCTTGGGGTGTCTACTTTCCAGAAAGGGGTCATTTGGGGGGGGGGGGTTGGTGCTGTCCTGGCATGTCACGGCCTTCGAAACTGTGATAGGTTTTGAGGATGTGAAATGAGGAAGTTACGCACCTTCAGGCTTTCAAAGTGGTCATTGGATTTCAGGCTCCTGTATGTGGCTAGGCTCTCAAAAAGTCTCACACATGTGGTATCACCATACTCGGTAGAAGTGGCAGAATGTATTTTGGGGTGTAATTCCACATATACCCATGGCTTTTGCGAGAAATAAATAATTTAAATGACAACTTTGTGTGAAAAAAAAAATGTTTTTGTCATTTTCTAGAAACTTGTGGAAAAAAAATAAATCTTTCATGGACTCAATATGCCTCTCAGCTATGGTGTCTACTTTCCAAAAAGGGGTCATTTGAGGGTGTTTGTACTATCCTGGTATTTTAGCACCTCAAGAAATGTGATGGGCAGTCAGAAAGTAAAAGCTGTGTAAATTCCATTATCTATACCATAGTTTGTAGACGATATAACTTTCACACAAAGCAATAAATATACACTTACTGGGATTTTTTTTAACCAAAAACATGTAGCATAATACATTTTGGCCTAAATTTATGATGAAATTTTAATTTTTTTGGATATTTTTTATGACCGAAATGAGAAAATGTTTTTTAAAAAAAAAAAAAAACATTTCTTCAAAAATTTTTTTATTTATAGCGCCAAAAATAAAAAGTGCACAGGTGATCAAATACCACCAAAAAAAGCTCCATTTGTGTGAAAAAAAGGACGTAAATTTCATTTATGTACCATATTGAATGACCACGCAATTGTCCGTTAAACTAGCTCAGCGCTGTATAGCAACAAAATGGCGTAAATTGCAGTATCTATACCATAGTTTGTAGACGCTATAACTTTCACACAAAGCAATCAATATAAACTTATTGGGATTTTTTTACCAAAAACATGTAGCAGAATACATTTTTGCCTAAATTTATAACTAACTTTGAGTTTACTATATATTTTTTATAGCTGAAAGTAAAAAATATTGTTTTTCTTCGAAATTTTCGGTCTTTTTTTGTTTATAGCGTGAAAAATAAAAAGCACACAGGTGAAAAAAAAGGATGTAAATTTTGCTTGGGTGCAGCATTGCATGACCGCGTAATTATCAGTTGAATTAGTGCAGCGCCAAGTAGCAAAAAGAGGCCTGATCATTAAGGGGGGTAAATCCTCTGGAGTGCAAGTAGTTAACAACTTGCTCGCTGCCCCATAGCAGATGTACTGCTACAGGGTGGCTGCTCTGAGCAAAATCACATAAATATATGTGATTTTGCAGTTCCGGGGTAGAGGGTGCTATTGGCTCTTGAGGATGTCACCGAGTCCCGGCCGGACATTTTCATCCAGGGCTTGGTGATCGTTGAAAAAGCTGAGAGGGGAAAGATCTGTGTGTAAAGAACACAGATATCTCTCCTGTCAGCATAGATGTGCTGCTTTCTATTTCTCTGCACAGCAGAGAGATAGAAAACAGCAGGTCTGCTTAGTAAAACACAACACAGTACACAATAAAATCACTCTCTAACACACAGCTAACATTTTGATCGCCACAGATGGTAACCTCTTCCTGCCCAGTGTCATTAGTACAGTGTCAGTGCTTTTTATTAGCACTGATCACTGTATTAGTGTCACTGGAGATGTCAGTGACAGTTAGTCAGTTCCCCCCCACCCCCAGTGTCAGATTGCCCGCCACAGTCCCACAGTCCTGCTATACATCGCTGATCGCTGCTATTACTAGTATAAAAAAATATGACATGTTTGGCGGATGACAGCTTGTTATAAAGCTGTGGGTGGAGGTCCCCCATGTGATGTCTTTGACCGTATATTTTCGTATTCCTGTTAATATTTTTCTTTTACAATGAAATTTTATTATAGAATAGGAAACAGCAGATAATTAGTCAAGAACATATGCAATGACCAGCAGGAATATAACATGCAAAAGATTCGATGGATAATACAGAATATGTACTGATGAGAAAACATGAAAATAAACTGCGTACATAAGTGCCGTACAGAAAGAAAAGACAATAAATTGCAAAAATGATAGACATTTAGAGACTAATAACATAATAAACTCTCAGGAAAAATTGTTGCAGAATCAACATACAGAATGCGATATGAATAGGAGAAAGAGCCTCTCTGAGTACAGAGAGGTACTTAACACGCAGGGCTCTCAAAGGAGTCCAGCACTTGGGTGCAGTATTGCTGGTACGGGACTCAAAACAGGAATCACAATCAGCACAAATAACCTGAAGAAGACAGACCAGTCCTGTTAATATTTTTAATGATGCGTGTGGATCAATTTAAATTGCATAAAATAAAAAAAGAATAGCTGCTTAACCGATAAACCCGTGCACTGGCTAAAGTGTCTGCACACTCTAACAATGATCTATGTAGGAAAAATAAGCTGGCAACCAGGTATCATCCACATATATGAATCCTTTTTTGTATATCACCATGCTATGAGAAAAGCTGTGTAGCTGAAACGTGTTAGCCAAAAAAGGATTCATATCTTTCATTGCCAACTTCATTTTGCTACACTGGCATACAATTTAAATTGTATGCCAGGCCAAACATTTTTTTCTCAGTTTTGGATAGAGTAGGAAAGAAGTTGAACTCCTGGTAAGTTTTTTTAACCTAATTTCCTGCCTTACGGATAATAGTGTCACCAGACAGGTAGGTGCAACGGGGACACAGGACGCAATTGCATGCATACAGCCCTAATTAATGCCCACATGTGATGATCAGCCTCCATGATTGAAAGAACTGAAATCCAATGAAAAAAAAGGGTGAGCCAGGGACAGTAAGGACAGTAGTGCCAACAATTTACACAATAATGTACATTTATGTTGTACATTCACATCATTCCTTTCCCTCAAGAAGCTTTCAGTCTAAGGTACCTACCTCATATTCATACATACATATACTAGGGCCAATTTAGGCGGGAGCCAATTAACCTACCAGCCAGCATGTCTTTGGATAATGTCCAGTATATCCTTGTCATCATATCAAGTCCACTAGCAAACAAACATTAGTAATCACAGTAACTAATTAAACTTATTGTGCCTTGGAGCTCAGTGTATACTCAGTGTTCAATGTTTATTTAGTGTTTCATGTAAACTCAGTGTTCAATGTTTACGCAGTGTTCAGTGTATACTCAGTGTTCAATGTTTATTCAGTTTTTAATGTTTATTCAGTGTTCAATGTTTCCTCAGTGTTCAATGTATATTCAGTGTTCAATGTTTATTCAGTGTTCAGTGTATACTCAGTGTTCAATGTATACTCAGTGTTCAGTGTATACTCAGTGTTTAATGTTTACTTAGTATTCAGTGTTCAATGTATACTCAGTGTTCAGTGTATACTCAGTGTTCAATGTTTACTTAGTGCTCAGTGTATATTCAGTGTTCAATGTATACTCAGTGTTCAATATTTATTTAGTGTTCAGTGTATACTCAGTGTTCAATGTTTACTTAGTATTCAGTGTTCAGTGTATACTCAGTGTTTACTCAGTGTTCAATGTTTACTTAGTGCTCAGTGTATACTCAGTGTTCAATGTATACTCAGTGTTCAATATTTACTTAGTGTTCAGTGTATACTCAGTGTTCAATGTTTATGTAGTGCTCAGTGTGTGAGGGGAGGGACTTTTGGGGGTGGGGGGACCCCTGTTGTTCCTCTTATGTGTAGCCCACCCTGTGCCTGTGCTCTGTCCTGATATTGTGTAGACGTGTATAGGTTGGGTGTGGGGGTTGTTCATTGTTCACTGCCAGGTGGTTGCCCCATTGTTCTATTGTGTCTTGCTTGCCAGCAAACTATTATGGGATGCATGGGTTCCCCTATTGTCTACTGCCAGGTGGTGTATCCCATTGTTCTATTGTGTGTCTTGGTTTGGTGGGGGGTGTTTCCCGCAGCCTTTCCCTCCTGATGGGATGGCCTGCTGATGTGTTTCCTGTTCCTGGTTGTATTTCCCCGCCCTGTGTATATATCTTGTGTTTGTGTAAAATAAAGCAGTTTCACTTCCTGTCTTAGGAGAGTCTGGTGCTGTCTATTTCCTGTATGATCAGCCGTGATGTCCGTTGACAATGTTCGGACAGGGAAGCGGGAGTCTAACAGAAATACCCTAGCGCGGTCAGGATCCGGTTTTGTTACATTCAGTGTATACTCAGTGTTAAATGTTTACTTAGTTTTTAGTGCATATCATTATTATTATACAGGATTTATACTCAGTGTTCAATGTTTGCTTAGTGTTCAGTGTATACTCAGTGTTAAATGTTTACTTAGTTTTTAGTGCATATTATTATTATTATACAGGATTTATACTCAGTTTTCAATGTTTACTTAGTTTTTAGTGCATATCATTATTATTATACAGGATTTATACTCAGTGTTCAATGTTTACTTAATGTTCAGTGTATACTCAGTGTTAAATGTTTACTTAGTTTTTAGTGCATATTATTATTATTATACAGGATTTATACTCAGTTTTCAATGTTTGCTCAGTGTTCAGTGTATACTCAATGTTCAATGTTCACTTACACCCCGGTCACATCAAAGCCGATTTTGAAATCGTGCGACTTACAGTGAATTCGCACGATTTCAAAATCAGGTGACCTAATGATTTCCTTGCGATTTGCAAGACATCTGACATAGATTTCTATGCAAATCTCAACAAACGTAGTGCATGCACTACTTTAGAAATTGGTGTGGCTCCGACCAAGTTGGAACCGTACCGATATGACCGCTGTAATAGCAGACAATAGGGTAAGACTTGGCATATGATTTGCAAGTCGCCTGGCATACAAATCGTATGCCAAATCGCACCCAATGTGACAGGAGGCTTAGTGTTCAGTGAATAGTCAGTGTTCAATGTGAAAAAGCAAGTGTAAGAACAAGCACAGTAACATCCTAAAAATACAATTTAAAAAAAATGCAATTAAAGCTGGTCTGTATGTAAAGAAACATGTTCAGCTTCATTAAAATATCGCCTTTGCTATAATTTCCCTCTGATTCCAATGGATCAATAATTTTATAAGTATATAATGTAATGGGTACATAGGCAGCCTTACATGGATTTATCCTGTATGCGTTGAAGAGTTAAAACCCAGAGCTGATGCAAACATTATTCTTCCAGCAACATATATCCCACTAATGGATTTCCATAGCCACCATAACAATTTACCTGTGACAGAATTAATTCTAGCTATGAAATAACATTTGATTCAGCCACAGCCACCATTGCACCAGTAAATTATCTAGCTCATTCCTTAGATTATCTCTCCCTCTAGTGGTAAAAATCAACATGCATTTCAAGTTGTCAGTTCTAT
Organism: Staurois parvus; assembly: GCF_062004578.1. Classification (NCBI taxonomy): domain Eukaryota; kingdom Metazoa; phylum Chordata; class Amphibia; order Anura; family Ranidae; genus Staurois; species Staurois parvus. The sequence continues at coordinate 5,407,404 of NW_028319936.1, read as the reverse complement.
TTCAGTTGAAATTTAATTTTTTTTCTAATCCACAATGTATGCCTTCATATATTTATACAGAGACATTAGATGGGAATTTAATAGAAGTATCCTTACAAAGAAGGAAAAAAACTTTATGAGAAAAACCAATATGGTTGTAGAAAGTATTTCCAATGAAATACTATGTTCTAAAGTGTTATGCTGAATCCATGAATCTGCTGGAACATTACCTAGAATTCTCTTCTAAGGACTATACAAGGCTTTTCAGAATTTCATACACTACAAGGTCATTAATAAATTAAGAAACAAGAGTTTCACACATTTATTTTTTGAAAGAGATTTTAATAAAATGTACTTTCCTAAATTACTCCACTGAGTGATTTAACTGTTACACAGCCTATGGCATTGAGATCACAACCACTGACTGTAAGTCAGACTATAGGTAAGAATCTAAGGCCGCTTTCACAGATGCCCTGCTGATCAGAACAGAGCGGGCAAACAACACATCCATGTCTGCTCAGTTTCTGCAGAGTTTCTGCTCTATAGGCAGCCAGGAGTAAATGGACTCCGCTGTTTGTTTGCAACCCAATACCCTCTAATCCAGCGGTTCTCAACCTGGGGGTCGTGACCCCTTTGGGGGTCGAACGACCATTTCCCAGGGGTCGCCTAAGACCATCGGAAAACACATATTTCCGATGGTCTTAGGAACCGAGACGCCGCTCCTGTCTCCGGCGATGTGTGGGCGGGATGATATGCTGCCCCTGTCACCGCCTCCTCGCCGCTGATTGGCCACCGGAACTGTAGCTCAGGAGAGGCACACAGGCGGCCAATCACCGGCGAGAAGGTGGAGCTTGGAGAGGAGGAGCCGAGCGGCAGCGCGCGGAGATCGAAGAAGATCGAGGGAGCTGCAGGAACGAGTGAAGAGAGAGGCCAGAGAAGGAAGACAGCTGACAGGTAAGTGCAAATTTTGCTGCTGCAGCCAGGTATGCAGGCTGTAGATGGGAGAGGGAGAGAGCGAGCCCAGGCTGGAGCAGGAGTCAGCAAGGTAAGTATCATTGGTGTCAGTGGGAGGGATAGTGCCCCATCATTTGTGTCACTAATACCAACGATGGGGCAGTATTCCTCCCCCCACTGACACCAACGATGGGGCACTATTCCTCCCCCCACTGACACCAACGATGGGGCACTATTCCTCCCCCCACTGACACCAACGATGGGGCACTATTCCTCCCCCCACTGACACCAACGATGGGGCACTATTCCTCCCCCCACTGACACCAACGATGGGGCACTATTCCTCCCACTGACACCCACAATGGGGCACTATTCCTCCCACTGACACCCACAATGGGGCACTATTCCTCCCACTGACACCAATGATGGGGCACTATTCCTCCCACTGACGCCAATGATGGGGCACTATTCTTCCCACTGACACCAATGATGGGGCACTATTCCTCCCACTGACACCAATGATGGGGCACTATTCCTCCCACTGACACTAATGATGGGGCACTATTCCTCCCACTGACACCAATGATGGGGCACTATTCCTCCCACTGACACCAATGATGGGGCACTATTCCTCCCACTGACACCAATGATGGGGCACTATTCCTCCCACTGACACTAATGATGGGGCACTATTCCTCCCACTGACACCAATGATGGAGCACTATTCCTCCCACTGACACCAATGATGGAGCACTATTCCTCCCACTGACACCAATGATGGGGCACTATTCCTCCCACTGACACCAATGATGGGGCACTATTCCTCCCACTGATACTAATGATGGGGCACTATTCCTCCCACTGACACCAATGATGGGGCACTATTCCTCCCACTGACACCAATGATGGGGCACTATTCCTCCCACTGATACCAATGATGGGGCACCATTTCTCCCACTGATACCAATGATGGGGCACTATTCCTCCCACTGACACCAATGATGAGACACTATTCCTCCCACTGACGCCAATGATTGGGCACTATTCCTCCCACTGACGCCAATGATTGGGCACTATTCCTCCCACTGACGCCAATGATTGGGCACTATTCCTCGCACTGACACCAATGATGGAACACTATTCCTCCCACTGACACCAATGATGGGGCACTATTCCTCCCACTGACACCAATGATGGGACACTATTCCTCCCACTGACACCAATGATGGGACACTATTCCTCCCACTAATACCAATGATGGGACACTATTCCTCCCACTGACACCAATGATGGGGCACTATTCCTCCCACTGACACCAATGATGGGACACTATTCCTCCCACTGACACCAATGATGGGACACTATTCCTCCCACTGATACCAACGATGGGACACTATTCATCCCACTGACATCAGTGATGGGGCACTAGTCCTCCCACTGCAAAATTACAGTTATGAAGTAGCAACGAAAATAATTTTATGGTTGGGGGTCACCACAACATGAGGAACTGTATTAAGGGGTCGCGGCATTAGAAAGGTTGAGAACCACTGCTCTAATCCAATCCACCTAAACGGAAGAGGACAGATCCCCTTCTGTTTTTTCAGTGTACCTAATCGGACCTGTAGGTAGGCTACAGGAAAGCATGGATCTTTTGATCAGGTCCACCTGAAAAACTGACATGTGGGCATGATCAGATCGCCCATGTGAAAGGGGCTTTAGAATTTTTTAATTCACCTCTACAAGTTAGTATTTTACTGCTGCTAATTAGCAGCAGTAAAATTATAAGGTCAATAAACAGCTTTATCCATTCCTCTAACAGTAAGAGAACAATACAATATGCATCAAACACAAAGAGAGGCACTATCATTAACATTGGCATATGAAATTAAAAGTCCATATTAAAGTGTTACTAAACCCACAACAGTAAAATCAGTCTGTATATACGGTAAAGCATGCTTGTTATACTCACTGTGGAACCTAAGGGGTTAACCCTCTGCATTGTGTGAAAAGGCTGTTTGATCCTGTCTTCTCTGATCCTCCCATTCTTCTGCTGTCCAAAATCTATCTACGGATAGCACAGAGCACTTGGAGTCACTCTGCTCAGGTTGGTGTGTATTGCTAGTGAGTTGTTTTTTGGGGGGAGGGTGCATGTGATCGGCACAGGGCCAATCAGCAATGTCCAGACAGAGGGTCATGGGGTCATGGGTTATGCAGCCTTAATGGACAGTGAGAGGAGAAAGAAAACTCCTCTTACAAGCTTTCACCAGTGCTCAGCTGGACACTGATTGAAATCACAAGACTGCTCTAACTGCTGATGAGAAAAAGGTATTTAGCAGTTTATATTTACTAAAATCATTGTATTTCCATGTTCTGTGTACTGTGGGAGACCAGATATAGTGAATGCAGGGTCCTGGGTTTAGTAACACTTTAAGTCCATAAAAGTAAACGGTTTGGACAGGATAGTCCACTCTAGGCAGCTGATTTCCCGAGCAGAAGCAATTTCTCTGTGTACAATGCGAGACAAAAGCAGAAATTGCGCCTCTAAGTATAGTATCACAGATATGTGTATTAGGGCAAAAATGTGGAAATTGCAAAAGGCAACTCACATGCTGTGGGTAGGTAATAGACACACACGGCCATGCTTCGCTCCACCGCCCATAGGAGCTTCCGGCATCTATATATGGGTTCCAAGCTTCCAAGAATGGCTCGCAGTCGCAGCATTCATCTATAGCCAGCCAGGACCCAATCTTTTATCTATGATGTGCCTGTTACCTACACACAGCATGTGAGTTGCCATTTGTGAACCCCACCTTTTTGCCCTAATAAACATATCTGTGATACTACACTTAGAGGGGCTATTTCTGCTTTTGTCATCCATTCCTTCAACACCTTTGTTTTGCTTTTCCAGTAGATTTTGTGCTAGCAACATTCAGTGTAATCAGTTCAACCCTCACTGAGTACAGACTTAAAGACCACCTTAAAAATAAATAAATACTCCTGCGCCACAGAATATTTACAGCCCCAGGTATAAGATGCTGCTGTACACTAGTGTAAACACCAAAGAATCGAAAACAAAATAAACCAGCGCAAATGATACCTATACCAATCAAATAAATCACACTAAATACATAAATGTGAAGAAAATTGCCAATAAATGTGACACTCTCAAAACAAAAAAAATATATATACAATGATAATAATAATAAATAAATGTGAATGTGCCCAAAGCAATTTAGTGCATAAAAATTATATATAAAGAAATTTGAAAGTCCACAAATCCTTTTCCCAGCCTTCAAAGTGTATAGAAAAAAGAAGAAAAAATCTTCTGTACATATGTGCTTCCACCTTCCACCAGTGCAAACCAACATGAACCGCACTCACCAGATAATGGTGAGTAGTAAGCCTTTTAGGAATTTCAGGGATCCTACATCCCCTCTATAACCTCCGGACCTCCATTCCACCATACAGGGCCAGCGTAGTCCTTCCACTCCTTTCTAAATCAGGACCTTCAAACCAGCTCCAGCGTTGTGTCAAAGGGAAAATATCATATAGTGTAATATTGCCAGACTATCATCAACCCATAAAATGTATATCAAACCACTCACATTTTCCAAATAGAATAAAAATGTATTTTATTATCCTCCATCGATTGGAAAGAGACCATAGACTTCCACAAAATAGCTCTCAGAGACCTCACAGCTTGACTAGCAGAGGATGACAGTGTGTAATACAGACAGATCCCAATATGGCCGCTGGAACGCACCGCTCGGCATGCGCTCCACTCACCGGAAGTTGCGCAGGACGTTCAGATACTGGACCGGAAGTGCGTCAACGCGTTTCGCCCCTCCCACCGGGCATTCTCAAGTTCTGGAGCTGGTTTGAAGGTCCTGATTTAGAAAGGAGTGGAAGGACTACGCTGGCCCTGTATGGTGGGATGGAGGTCCGGAGGTTATAGAGGGGGTGTAGGATCCCTGAAATTCCTAAAAGGCTTACTACTCACCATTATCTGGTGAGTGCGGTTCATGTTGGTTTGCACTGGTGGAAGGTGGAAGCACATATGTACAGAAGATTTTTTCTTTTTTCTATACACTTTGAAGGCTGGGAAAAAGATTTGTGGACTTTCAAATTTCTTTATATATAATTTTTTATGCACTAAATTGCTTTGGGCACATTCACATTTATTTATTATTATTATCATTGTGTATATATTTTTTTTTGTTTTGAAAGTGTCACATTTATTGGCAATTTTCTTCACATTTAAAGACCACCTTATTTAGCTTGACAGCTTCCATTCCTGTAGGTATCAACCAGCAGTTCCTAGGGTTCTTTCCACAACAGACACCAACTGCCCTCTATCCACTAGTCCTTGCAACTGCTAAAATGAATTTTTAAAAGGTGTCTATTTTCACTCAATGTCCAGAACATTATTAATACATATTGGAGATGCTTCTTCAGAAATTAGTTGCATACACTTTTTATGAAAGCCTCTGCAACATTGCTAATAAACACTAATTGCTCCACTCAGGCTGCAAAATCTGGTCGCTGCTACTCTCTGTCCAACCCACCACCAAGTTTTATTATTATTAGATTGATGGATCGACGTGGGTCAGCATGCCCATAAATGGATCGAATCTTGGTCGGTCCCTGCTGAACTAGCTGAGATTCGATCTATGTATGGCTGGCTTTAACTGACTAAAACAAATCTTTATAATAATGAGGAAAGCAGAGTTTTAGTGAGCGCTTGTACAAATACACAGCAGCTGTACACCAAAAAAGGCACCATATACAACCTTCTGAAAATATTCAAATAAGGGGGGGAGGTGCAGCGCTATACAAAATAACAGACATTGATGAAATTAAAAGAAAGTAAAACATATAATGAATCGTGACTGTGTGCGAATAAAATAAAGCCACTAGATGGTGGCTATAAAGTGACAAAGGTGTAAAATAAAAAAATAAATAAAAGAGTCCAATGAAGGGGTGCTCTTAGGATCCAGGATGATCCTCAGACGTCCAATGATTGGAACAGCCAGGTGATAAATGATGTAAGGATTGTGCACTCACCAGATACGCAATCTTTATGCGCATTTGTATATCAAATCACTGGACCTCTGGTGTCTAAGCAGAACTGAGCCTGATTTTGCACTTTCCCGCTTTAGTAAATAAACCCCTGTGTGACAGACTGTCAGTGACTCACACACAGGGGGTGTTGACATTGTGCCTCCTGACTTTTTTTACTGCACCCCCAGATCAAATAAGCTAGATCCAGGCCCTGTCTGGCACCATAGACATTAAACTGAAAGTGGGAGGCTATGGGCAGTGAGCTAGGCTCTATTGCATGCATTTCACAGTGCTTTCAGCCAAGTATTGAGCAAGAAATGTAGGCAGTTTACAGTAAAAGGAGTGAACAGGAAGGAATTCAATAGCAATATACACTTTTATGGTGCAATGACCAGGCAATGAGTAGGTAGCTCGCACAGGATCAGGGGCAGACTGAAAACTCAAGTGGCCCCCGGGCAATAGGGGATCATAGGGCCCCTGTGTCCTTGCCCACACTCAAAGCACACCCAAAAAAGCCTATAAAAAGGTACCAAGGGCATTTCATTGGGCCCCCTACTGACCCTGGGCCCTTGGGCAGTGCCCGAGTGCTCGAATGGTCAGTCCACCTCTGCACAGGATACTACAAAGCTCAAATCATGAAAAGTGGTGATACTATCCTGAATATGCAGTAAGCCCTGGTGCACACTGGTGCGACTTCAGGTGCGACATGTGATTTGGAAATCGCACCTGAAGTCGCATCTAACGTATTTCTATAGCACTGTCTTAATCAGTGGATTTTAGGTAGTGAGATTTCAAAAATAGTTCCTGCTCTACTTTTTTCCATTGCGACTCACATTGAAATCGGAGGAACAAATCACTCTGAGCTGTGGCTTTAAAATCACGTTACTTCAAGTGAAATAGCGCGATTTCAAAATTGCATTCAGTGTGAACCAGGGCTTACACAGATATGTATAAATCACAAGAATGGCTATACCGAAGTATACAAAAAAATTAGTGGGTTAAATAATTCACATTCAAAGGTATTTTAAGCCCCCTGACAAAACTTTGTTTTATTGTTAGACAGCATGAAAATGAAAGGATTTTTACTTCCTCGTGCACATCCATTAGGGACATTTCCCATCAATTCCTGTTCTTTAAACTCAAAAGGACCTACCTACTAAGAGGTATTCATACAGAAAATTATTATAGATAGTTTGCCCACCTCCACAGACTTTCAACCCTGATTCCTAACATTTCAGATGATGGCCATCAGACTGTCAATTCAGTTATCCAGACTGGATTATGTAGGTGATACTTCCACTAGCTGCTTGAAAAAAAACACTGCCCACAGGCCTGGTTGCCCAATAACAACCAGTGTAGTACTTCTTAATGGTCTAAGGAATACTATGTAGATATCATCTGTCCCTTCTGCCAAGTCAATTTTAGGTTCTAAACAAAACAATGACCAACAAAACTACTTTGATGTTCACACACTCACAGAAAAAGGCTCCCATCAAAGCATAAAGACAACCTTCTGAAAAAGTCTATAATAACTTCATAATAGTAACATTAAAACATTTATATATAACACATTGTTTCCTTAGTGTTTATATTCATAAATACAAAAAATAAGCGAATGAAACAGCATGTAACTTTGAAAGAATTGAGGAATTATCAAAATGGCAAGCATAAATGTATGAATTATTAATGCCTGTTTTTAAAAACACAGTTATGGAATTAAATTAGCTGTTCCTGGCCAGAAAAATGCATTAATAAACCATGGAATGTCACTGGAAAATAACTATTACTGTTGTGTTGGTGTACTGCCTGGTGATGTTTTTATAGATTGTGAATATTTTAAAGATAAAAACGTATAAACTTATCTTATCATGTTAACTTTCTAGCCAAGCTCAACTTTTAAATGATGTTTAGGATTTTGAGAGGTTATTTTTAAATGTCTCATTTGAGCCAATGTCAATGCCTTGGGTAAGAGTTTATGTGGAATGCCTGGGTTATGAGGTGTATTAACCTCTCATATTACCAAGTGTCTGTTATGTGATAGCTAAACGTTTTACCCAAACATAACTATATGGTGTTTTAAACTTTTTTATTTTATGCAATTTAGTTTGCTAACCATAACCACATATTTTTGTCTCATGTAAGTAATACAATAAAGTCAATGCAAAATATTTATCATAGTATCATCCTCATTATGTACCTTTTTGCAAGCTGTAAGAGCTTGTTTAAAAACAAATGTGTGCAAAATACAAATGCTGCTTTGGTTTTCAATGTTAATTTAACTTGTGTAAAGCTATCATTGTACTAATACAATTGCAAGTGTACAGATATCCAAAACAATAAATATGCTGCGTTATTAAGACATTAGGATAATGTAAATTGACTATTTGTCTAATACAACTGATTGTCATTTTGCAGTTATATTATGCCTCCCCCAAAACACATGAATCCCAATATCATTCAACAGAATGTTGTACATTCATGATCTTTAAGAAGCCAGAATTGGTTATGGGACCCAACTTGTGGTCCACGTTTGTTGGTTAACCAACCTCAAAATATACCACAGTGGAAGCAGTGGAAAGATGATTGTCACGATATGAGTTCTCTGCCAGCCCAGTTATTAATCCCCAGGTATTTATTCCTTGTTCCTAATCCCTCCTGGCCATAGGAAGAGCCTACTCCAATTAGTATTCACTCCTGTGTGCCAAAGGCCCCTAGCTGTAATTAGGGCTCCCCTTCCACAAAAGATCCTAAATTCAATTAGTGTATACATCCCTAATTAGTGCCTTACTTTTGTATTAATGTATTTTCCCCACTGTTACACTGTTTACAGCTGCAGCTTAAATTATTGTGTCCATCCTGTTCAACCAGTTGTTTGCCTAATTCTAATATCCTCCCCACTAATTAGTGCCTTACTTTTGTATTAATGTATTTCCCCCACTTTTACACTGTTTACAGCTGCAAATCCAATTATCCTGTTTTAGTGTCCAGCCGGTCCAACCAGTCTTTTCCGTTTACAGCTACAAATTAAATTACTGTAGTTCCATTCCTGTCCATTCTCTTCATTGTCACCTGCTAATGACTCCCCCCCCCACCTCTCATCCTGCTCAGGGGGTTTAAGAGGCCAGTACTGGTCTCTCCTGTGGAGCCATTCTGTTAGGCAACCACTGAGGGGTCCACCTGGACTCCAGTGGCCCCCCGGCTCTGCCTGATCCCCATTGGAGGAAGAAGGACCTCAGAAGCTACATCAGCCCTGCCTGAAACGTTATCAGCTTTGCCAGAGACTACCACATCAGCTCTGCCTGAGACCACCGCATCAGCTTTGCGTGAGTGTATGCTTCCCTTTTGCTATCAGACTGCTTATGAACTGCCTCTTGGATTACAGATTGCTGTAGAGACTTTAACTTTGCCCACCGGGGCTGGATTACAAGTATTTTGGACCCTCTCTCCCTGCACTACTCCCCATTGAGTGACTGTTGTCTGTTTTAATAAAGCTTTAAGTGTTTGCCATCTGCCTTTTGTGTTCTGTCCCACTTACCCTCCGTCTCAATGATTATTGTGGATGCTCTCAGCACTGACCTCTGAGTACTGACCTATAACTGGAATATTTGAGACACAACCCCCATGTGCTTTATATTTTGGCCGGTGTATAACTACTCACAAGCAAGTCCTGTTTAAAGTTTATGCAAAGCAAAAACTTTTTTTTTTAATTTTGGATAGAGTGGGGAAGGATTAGAATCAGTAAAAAAAAAGAAGAGTTTTGGCTTGATATAATCTTTACAGCCCAACTCAAGATGACACTAGCCCCCCTCCCAGCCCACTTACACCCTTCCATAGATCTGATCACAGGATTATTAAACAAAAAAAAACTGTCTCTACCCTATTTTCACTTACCTGAACCCATGGTTACATGATCATCCAGCATTGAGTCCTTCTATTCACTATTTACTTCCTAGAGGGGTCCTTCTTGTGTGATGTGGACAATACCCATTGGATGTCCAGTGGGGGGGGTGTAATGTTATCATACTGATGAGAGATGACATCAAACCCATTTAAGGGAAGGGGAATTGCTGGTGAGGCTTACAAGAGCACAGGATTAGCAGTCCCTGAAGAAGGAAACACCCTTATTGAGGGACCCAGATAGGGAGACTCAGGCAAGTATAACTGACTTTACCAGGTGAGAAAATCTTTACTGTGGGAAGGATGTGTTGGAGGGCGGTGGGAGGGAGGGAAAGGCAAAACATTTATTTTTGGGTGGAGATGAGCTTTAAATACACATAAACGTGTGCCAAAAATGTCCAACCCTTCCCTATGGTAGCAGCCATTGTTAGACCTGCAGTAGAAGAAGCACAACAAAATACTATTGGAACCATGCGTTAACTACAGTCTCTTAAGCAGTCAGGCCCTCTACTAACAAATAAGTGGGTCATTTAGGCAGCTTGAAATTACTATGCCACATGGAGACACTACAAATTAGTAAAAGAAAACTGAGGCTTAGGTGTCAATATCTGTAAACTCCAAAATACCATATAACACACTTCTTGTTTTGCCCCAGTTGTTTTCAAAAGGATGCACACTGATCTGCAGGTAAAGTGAATGTAAACCAAATTACAAAAATTTCATATAAGCTTTAACATGTTAATGTCATTTCCAAAGTAATTTTTCAATAATTTTAAATCTGCAGTTTTCATTGACCACTTGAGTCATTGTGACTTTTTTCCCTATAGCACCCTTGAATCCCAGAGCTTTTTTTTCTGATGATGTCTCAGTTTCACACCATGTATCTTTTAGGTTTTGTAGTCTACTCTTAAAGTGGTAGTAAAGTATATTTTCATGTTTTACCTACAGGTACATCTTTAACCACTAGCCTACCGGGCACTTATACCCCCTTCCTGCCCAGGCCAATTTCCAGCTTTCAGCGCTGTCACACTTTGAATGACAATTGCGCGGTCATGCAACATTGTACCCATATGAAATTTTTATCATTTTTTTGAGACAGATAGAGCTTTCTTTTGGTGGTATTTAATCACCTCTGGGATTTTTTTTTTCTTAAACAAACCAAAAACCACTGAAAATTTTGAAAAAAAAACATTTTTCTTAGTTTTTGTTATACAATTTTGTAAATAAGTGATTTTTCTCCTTCACTGATGTGCGCTAATGAGGCTGCAGTGATGGGCACTGATAGGCTGCACTGATGGACACTGATAGGTGGCACTGATGGGCACTGATGAGGAGGCACTGGTAGGTTGCACTGATGTGCATTGACAGGCATCACTGATGGGCACTGAAAGGCAGCACTGATACATGACACTGATAGGCAGCACTGATAGGCGGCACTGACTGGCACTGTTAGGCGGCACTGACTGGCACTGATAGGCGGCACTGACTGGCACTGATAGGCGACACTGTCTGGCACTGATAGGTGGCACTGATTGGCAGCACTGATAGGTGGCACTGATTGGCATTGATAGGTGGCACTGACTGGCACTGATGGGTGACATTGAAAGGCAGCTCAGATGGGCACTGATATGTGGCATTGATGTGCACTGGTATGCACTGATATGTGGCATTGATGTGGCACTGATGGGCACTGGCACGTGGCACTGATGGGCACTGGCACGTGGCACTGATGGGCACTGACTGCTGGCACTTCTGGGACCACACTGATCATCAGGGCACACTGATCATCAGTGCCCTGATGATCAGTGTACATGTCCCCTCCGTGGAAAGCCGATTGCCGGCTCTCCTCTCCTCTCGAGCTGTCAGCGTGACAGCTCGAGAGGAGAGAAATGCCGATAACCGGCATTTCCGTGTTTACATGTGATCAGCTGTGATTGGACACAGCTGATCACATGACCGAGCCGACATCTTCAGCTCTTTCTGTGATCCGCTGTGTCCGAGGATCATATGACGTCCTCCCAGAACGAGAGAACCACCTTGCGCCCATCATTGTACTAAAGGGCGGGCGGAAGGTGGTTAATAAGGCTTACCTGTAGGTACTGTAAATATCTCCAAAACATGCACTGTTTAGGAGATATTTACTTTAGGAGGGCAGGTGATGTCACCGGCAATGCGCAGTGCACTCTCAATGTATAGCATGCTGTCCATTGAGAGAGCTGTGCCGTGGCCAAGACTCCTGCGCATGCGCAGGAATGACATCACTGCGGCTCAACCAGTCAAACGGCCGCAGCTCAAGAACCCAAAAAGAAGACCAGGTGAATATGGAAGCCCCAGGAAGCCATGACAGTGCTCCACTGGAGGGCTTTGTTTTCAGGTAAGTCTTTCATAATGTGCTAGTATGCGATGCATACTAGCACATTATGCTCTTAACTTGCAGGGAGATTTTTTTGTGGTTTGCTACCGCTTTAAAGTGTCATTAAACCCACATTAAACTACCAATAAATATATGTTTACCCTTTGCTCTTATACTATACTGTATAGGACCACCTGCGTGTGGCTCTAGTTGCATCACCTGTCTTTGTTTCAGTTTATCACTGCCATTCTTTTTTTTTCAATAAAAGAACATTGAAAAACTACCAATAAATACTGTATTACATGCTGTCCATATTTAGTCACTACGGGAATAATTTTTTGAATTTTGCAAAAAACCTGGTTGATCCTGCTGTTCGTTATCTCTCCCTCCGATCCATGTTCCCACTGCAGTTGAAGATTCTGCAGAGCAGCGTTGGCAGTTGATGCACATGCTCAATTTCATGTGTATTTCTACTTTGAGCATTTACTCCTTTTCACATCTGAGCAGCCCATATGACTATAGAGCACACACGTGGGCATATACACAGTGGTAAATGACAGCCCACTCCCTCCCTCCTCCTTCATGCCCAGAATAACAGGGCGGTGAAGCCTCCATCAATCGAGATTTAATATCCCACCCATTGGATAATGGGATATTACATCATAATTGATAGAGGCTTGACCTCCCTGTTATTCTAAAATACAGGGGAGTGACACAGCCTGTGACTGACATAAAATCTGCCCACACCATGTTACTGCCAAAAAACAATAAATATTTGATTTCAAATATATATTTGTATGACAATTTAAACAGTTTATTAATAATCAATATTTATTTTTACTCTTTATGCCAGAGGCTGTTTTTTTTTATTTTGAACAGCAGCAGAGGACTGGAAGCTCCTCCTACCACTGTTTCCCTGCAGACAGGCTGGGACAGAGATGGGTCATGCGACAGCTCTATATCAATTAGCAGGGGTGGACTGACAACTCATGGGGCCCCCGGGCAATAGGGGATCATGGGGCCCCTGTGTCCTCGCCCACACTCAAACCACACCCACAAAAGCCTATGAAAGGTAACAGGGACATCTCATGGGGCCCCCTACTGACCCCAGGCCCTTGGGCAGTGCCCCAGTACCCGAATGGTCAGTCTACCCCTGTCAATTAGTAAAAATGGTACTTAGATTTTTTTTTATTAAAATAATTACAGTGCCTTCATCCATATGAAAGAGAAGGGATGAAGTAAATTAAACCGTGTATGTTTAGTATCACTTTAAATCCATAATATATCATACTTTTTTTTTTCTTCGGACAGAGAGGGCTTTAGGTCTCATGCACACAGAACATTTTGCAAACTTTCCTAGCCACTTGCCCCCCAGAAGATTTTACCCCCTTCATGACCAGGCCAATTTTTGTTATTTGGCACTACGTTACTTTAACTGACAATTGCGCGGTCATGCAAAACTGTACCAAAATGAAATTTGTATTATTTTTTCACACAAATAGAGCTTTCTTTTGGTGGTATTTGATTACTATTGGATTTTTCACTATTTGCAACAATGAAAAAAAGACCGAAAATTTTGAAAAATAAACAATATTTTCTACTTTCTGATATAAAGCATATACAATAAAAAATTAAATAAATAAACAAAGTTCTTTATAAATTTATGCCAAAATGTATTCTGCTACATGATTTTGGTAAGAAAATCCCAATAAGTGTATATTGATCTGTTTGCATGAAAGTTATAGCGTCTACAAACTATGGTACAGATTGGTGTTTACCTTATTCAGTCAAGGCACCCTTTAAAATTCTGCATAATCTCAAGGCACCCCATTCTAAAATGTAAATAACTATTCTAATGTTTTTACATAATGCATCAATATCCACACTCATAGTACACCCAATGTTAGAGGTTATTTATTCTTCCAAAGCAAATATACCTTTACGCACTGGTACTGACTTGTATTTCAGTGTTTCTCCCTCAGCTTCTCTCGGTCACTCAGCTAATGCGACCCCAGTGCCAACGGAGAGGGGCAGAGGAAGGGCAAACAAGGATGCTGTGCAGGCACTCAGCATCCTCCTTATTAAAAGAGAGGCTTGATACACCCACTGGCTGGCTTTTTGGGCAATGTATAGGCATTTCGCCAAGGCATCGTTAGAGAAGCCTGAAGGCTCCCTGGTTGAAAAAGACTGGTATAGATACTGGAATTTTTATTCCTTTTTTATTTTTATACTGTAATGGCGGAGATCAGCAGCTTACAGCAGGACTGTGATAGTACACAGGGGAATCTGACACTAACTGACACTTTGTGGAAACTGACTAACTGCCACCGACATCTCCAGTGACAATAATACAGTGATCAGTGCTAATAATATACACTGACACTGTAATAATGACACTGGCTGGAAAAGGGTTAACATCTAGGAGCAATCAAAGGGTTAACTGTGTGCCTAACAGTGCTTGGTGCATTCACTGTGTGCTGTTTTTGCGAAGGGATGTGCTGGTTTTTATTCCTTGCTTTTGCAATCTGGCACATCGCCACTTTTTAACATTCACAGAGCTCTGTCCTGTCTTCCTCTTTGCCGATCAGCAGGTCCCAGCTGGCAATCACACCCGGATCAGATCAGGTGATCTGGCGCAGGAGAGCTGCTCTGCCGCCAGACTCATACGTAAAGCGGTCAGCAAGTGGTTAGAATCCTTTCCTCCTGGCAGCAGCATTTTGGCAGAAAAAACACTGCACGCTTGTAAAAGTGTGTTACGCTTTTAGGTGTGTTTACAGGCATCAACCGCTTGGGCATCACTTCATTTCATTAGCCAGATTAATAAATTATTCTGGCAACTGAAATGAATTAAATCTCAAGCGCTAAATGCACCTAGGATTAACACATGATTAGATATGTTTAGGTGCATTTACATGCGTTTACAAGCGTCAAGCGTTATTTCAGCCAAAAATGGCAAAAGTGTTTTTTTCTGCCTCTAAAAGCCCCTGCTACTAAACGCTGCTAAAAGTCTATGTGTGTATGGACACGTGGGGGGGGGGGGATTTGCTAAAACTGGAGAGTTCTAAATCTTATGCAGCTCTTCAAAGAAACCAAAACCTTGGCTACCATGCAGAGTGGCACCAGAGGATAACTCCCCCGCTGGAAAGAACACAATGGCTCCATGGGATGGAGCGATTTTCTTTCCCGCAACCTGTGGTTGCAGAAAATAAAATCATATCATCTATGGCCTTCCTTAGATCCTCTGTTTTTATTGCACAGTGGTTAGCACTTCCATCTGGTAATACTAGGGTCATTGGTTCAATTCCCAACCACGGCAGCACCTGCCTGGAGTTTACATGTTCTCCCTGTGCTTGCGTGGGTTTTCTCCAGGTACTCTGGTTTCCTCCAAGACTCCAAAGACATGTTGGTAGGTTAAACAAATAAATAAATAACCTCCTTCACTATGATCCCACCAAAAAGTCGCACTTTCTCCCTAGAAAGTTTACTAATAATAAAACCTTTTTGTGATATACCATAAAATCATAATAATATATCAAATATACAATAAATCAAATTAAACCATAAAGTGTCCAATTCCTATAAAGTCTCCAATGTGTCCAAAAAGTTCAAAGTTCCAAACTTTCATCCAATAAGAAGGATTGGCTCCTATTTAATCCGGCGAAAACCTCAAAAATAAAAATATATATACTCTAGTGTATTACCTTTTATACAAATAAATTTGTGCAAACCACAACCCTTCCAAAATGTGCCAAAACAAAAAAAAATTTCTTAATACATGCACATATAACACAAACTGTGAACACTCTGTGATCACTGCAACACTGTGTACACTCCGTGGGCCAACACCCAATAGTGCTAAATACTATTACCCTCTGTGAGTATTCATACGCTAATCAATACTATGGAACCAAAGTCTTCCATTCTCTCTTCAAGGATAATTCTTCCAAGGTCCTCACAAAGACAAGAAGAGTCTTAAGACGGATCTCAAAGCGTAGGAAAAATTTAATAGTAACTTACATTAAAAAACAGAACTTCCAGCTCTGACCATGGCTCTTGTGCAGGCTTAACAAACAGTGGAAAAAACCATGCGTAGATAACCAACAAAATGGCCGTGGCGACACTTCCGGTTTGCGCACGTGCGTCTTGACGTCACTTCCTCTAACGCGTTTCGGCACTTCCGGATTTCATCTTCTTGTATTTTAATGTAAGTTACTATTAAATTTTTCCTACGCTTTGAGATCCGTCTTAAGACTCTTCTTGTCTTTGTGAGGACCTTGGAATGATTATCCTTGAAGAGAGAATGGAAGACTTTGGTTCCATAGTATTGATTAGCGTATGAATACTCACAGAGGGTAATAGTATTTAGCACTATTGGGTGTTGGCCCACGGAGTGTACACAGTGTTTCAGTGATCACAGAGTGTTCACAGTTTGTGTTATATGTGCATATATTAAGAATTTTTTTTTTTTTTTTGGCACATTTTGGAGTGGGTTGTGGTTTGCACAAATTTATTTGTATAAAAGGTAATACACTAGAGTATATATATTTTTATTTTTGAGGTTTTCGCTGGATTAAAAAGGAGCCAATCCTTCTTATTGGATGAAAGTTTGGAACTTTGGACTTTTTGGACACATTGGAGACTTTATAGGAATTGGACACTTTATGGTTTAATTTGATTTATTGTATATTTGATATATTATTATGATTTTAGGGTATATCACAAAAAGGTTTTATTATATGTTGTTAGGTTAATTAGATTATGTTTAAACTGTTCCTAGCATGTGTATGTATGAATGTAAGGTAGGGACTGTAGATTGTACGCCCCTTGAGGGTTAGGGACTGATGTGAATGTACAATACATAAGTAAAGCACTGCATAAATTGATGGCGCTATTTAAGTACCTTAAATAAATCAATAAAATCATAATAAAATAAATTAATATTGCTGTCTGTGTCCTTACTGGTGTGATTCATCCTCTCTATTTGTCCTTTTGACCATTGTCACGTGGAGACAAATGAGGGTAAATCCTAAAGCTGACCATAGACAGTTTGAATCTCGGATGGTTCAGCAGGGACTGGCTGAGATTTGAACCATGTATAGGCAGGCTGAATGTACCCAAGTTGATCAACTTGGGTACAACCAACCTGTCGGATTTTACATAAGATTATTGCTAGCGGCTATAGCAGCTAGCAATAATCACTGTGTTCTCCCAGTGGGGACGGCTTGAGAACACAATGGCTCCGCGAATGAGATTCTGACTGTGTTGATGGGGGATTTGAGCGATTTTCTTACCTGCAACAAATTGGAAAGTATGCACTACCATCAGGGCAGTAGTACAAAAGTTGATTAACAAATCCTCCGTATACTCAGAAGAGTGAAGTTCTCATACAGTATAAATGGTGATCTTCAAAATTAAACATAGCTAAACTCTATAGAACAATGAGCACAATGTTATACTCTAAGAAATGAAATCATCTATCATACCTCATGCACATGCTTCTCCATATAGTTGAACACATATTCATCTGCATCAACCAAGATAAACTTGTGCCCATTAAAGTTAAGCCTGGCTCCAACAAACAGATCTGCAGCATTGAAGTATTCAGACATCTCACTCTTGAATAATTCTTGTCCTGGTTTCTTAACACGACATCTTTCCAAAAATTTGCCACCAAGAATTCCTGAATGAATCAAAATATATTATGATACAACTGACAAAAAATAACAGAGCAAGTACAGTAGTTTTATCTCCGTTACAGGTATTTCTTAAGGTAGGCCTTAGACGAGTCGAAAAACAAGTTTTGTCGATCAAAAAAACGAAAATAGCTCATATGATTGTGCCATCAATCGTTTAGATTTTCTAAAACAAAATGCAGCTTGTTGGATTATGCACTTTTGATTGCGGCACAAAAATCACGTCACAGCTGGCACATGATGCAAAAAATGAACCATTTGAAGAGCGATATGAATTTCGTTCGTTTTTCGACTTGTTTATCGCCTGCTTAAGTTTTGTGTAAATTGTAAATAGGCAAGCCTTATATTTTCCAGATATATGAACCGACCAATTAGCAGTAACTGAGAAACAGGTGTGATAGCAGCTACAAATTCAACCAGGCACAAAGCAACTCCTGTTTATCTAAAGATAATGCTATGATTATTATCACAAAGTACTTAGTTATTTTTAGGCACCTAAAACCAGGCACCAGAAACAGTAGAATCCATAGCAACAAGCTAGTATGTATGTAGCACCCTCCTAGATAGATTGCTAGAAAGGTCAGCCAAATTTAGTTTTTTTTTTGCCTCCACTGTAGTCAGTGCAGCAGTGTGTATTTATTTTAGGCTATTATAGGCTTCACTGGCTGCAGGCTCAACTACTTCCCCATACCTTCTAGCAGATTCTAGACTGTAGGGAGGTTGAAGAGGCAGATCCACATCTGAAAATATTTATGTGGTCTCCCAATCCCTGGAGGATAATACCCAGTAGGTGGCTGAGGAGTGCATAAATAGTCTGGGACCTGAGGCAGACCTGTTCTTGTCCAGGAGGAGACATTCTCAGCCTGAAAGGTTGCTTCACTTCTGGACAGGGCAGCTGAAATTTCTGCAGGAGCTCATTGAGGTCCCACCTAAGCTACAGCTGGGGTGTCTACATTTCTATGAATAGCTGGAGCTGATCAAGGGATCTGGCTTGGGGATTTCATGGGAGAAGTGTCTGTCTGATATTGGAAGGAGGCATCTAAGTATTCTCAGACATTTTGAGTACAGACCTGAGTGTAGGATCCCAATGACTGTTTGCTGCTACTATCCCTTTCTGCATCAGTGCCAGTGCTTGCTTGGATTTAGACATTCCTTATGTTGCTAGAGGGACTGTACTAAGAAGTTCTGACAAAGTGAGGAGTGTCTTCTGATTATTGCACTGTTATTGAAGTATCCCACAGCTCCCTGCACCCTATCCAAGTTCAGCTTAAAATAAAGCATCAAAAGATACCCCTAGACCAGGGGTGGGCAAACTTTTTGACTTGAGGGCCGCAATGGGTTCATATATTGGACCTGGGGGCCGGACCAAGAGTAGATGAATGATGTGTATGTGTCACCCATAGTAAGTATAGTAATATTCCCCCATAGTAAGCATAGTAATTAATCCCCCATATAGTAATTCATCCCCCATAGTAATTCATCCCCCATAGTAATTCATCCCCCATAGTAATTCATCCCCCATATAGTAATTCATCCCCCATAGTAATTCATCCCCCATAGTAATTCATCCCCCATATAGTAATTCATCCCCCATAGTAATTTATCCCCCATAGTAATTCATTCCCCATAGTAATTCATCCCCCATATAGTAATTCATCCCCCATAGTAATTCATCCCCCATAGTAATTCATCCCCCATATAGTAATTCATCCCCCATAGTAATTCATCCCCCATATAGTAATTCATCCCCCCTATAGTAATTCATCCCCCATATAGTAATTCATCCCCCATAGTAATTCATCCCCCATATAGTAATTCATCCCCCATAGTAATTCATCCCCCATATAGTAATTCATCCCCCATAGTAATTCATCCCCCATAGTAATTCATCCCCCATATAGTAATTCATCCCCCCTATAGTAATTCATCCCCCATGTAGTAATTCATCCCCCATAGTAATTCATCCCCCATATAGTAATTCATCCCCCCTATAGTAATTCATCCCCCCTATAGTAATTCATTCCCCATATTGTGTCAATTCACTTACCTTTGCTCCGCACGTTCCTCTCGCTGTGTTCCCGCGCCGTTCCGGTCTTCAGGGCGGACTGTGAGAGGAGCCTAGCTCCCCTGCTGCCCCGCCTCACGCTGCCCCGCCTACACACATCCTGACAGGCAATGTTTGCCACGCTCCGCGGGCCGGATTAAAGGGTCCGCCGGGCCGTATACGGCCCGCGGGCCGTAGTTTGCCCATTGCTGCCCTAGACTGTCCATTGAGCCAGAAGAGTGACTGTTGTGGTGTGCCTGGCTGCCATTACACTAGTTTGGTGAGAGAACCTGGGATAAATCAGAGGGCCCTTTCGGGGGTGAGTGCTACATGTATCAACAGAAACAGAAAAAGGGAAATGGCCCTGAAGATCTTGGGCCATCTGCCTTCCCTTTGTGGATAGACAACATGAATAAATTAACTTTAGTCAAACAGAACCAAATTACATCAAACCACAGTTATTTGTGCTTATTAGAAGCATTTTATGTTTGTTCAGTACCTGAATTTCGCTGTGGTGGTTCAAATACAGCTATGGTGTCATCACTTAAGAAATAGGAGATGATGAACTTTCTTTCCAAATCTATAGGGTTTTCTGTAATAAGTTTTGCAACAAACCTAAGAACATTGCTCTCCAGGCCATTCCTAGAAGAGATAGCAATTAGAAGATAACAAGACCATACAGACATTGGGAAAAGATATACTCTCTGAGCTAGATTTTCTTCTACAGTGGTACAAAAATGTCTACAAATCTCCCCTGGCCAGCGCATGAGCATATTAGATGCAACTGCAATATTGAATTATATGTGGAAGGCCATAATATTATCAGTTCTCCTGTTACAGTATTGAAAATAAAGAATCTGGAACAAACAGTCCATGAAATAACTCAGTATTCACAGTTGTGGTTTAAAAAGGGTTCCTATTTACAAGGCCAGCACAACAATCAAGTGGGGACAGGAGAGAGCTCACAGAATAGAATCAGGAGGAAGCTGTGGGAGAGAGCCCAAGATGTCTACATCTCCATCACTAGGAGGAGCCTGGAGGGATATCCCCAGGAGGCAACCAATGATCCTGTGGCTGAGTGAGTACAAGACCCCAGTGCTGCAAGGGTGACAGTAAGGCTCACAGGCAGATGGAGATTCTGTGGGACTTTGTTGGGAAAGTGCAGCCAGAAGTTATACAGTACAGCCATGCAGTTGTGCAATACAGGTGGGAGTTGTGCAGTGCAGACAAAGTCATGCAAGAACTTCAGAAGCAGAGCAGCCAGAAGTTGAGCAGTCCTCAAGTTGTTCAGGTTTTACAGTTCTGGGGTTTCCTGTGCTCCCTATCCCTATCTGAGTTCATCGTTTCACAATAATAAAAGCCAAAACAAACCCCTAGACTGATTTTTGAGATAGAGGAAGAATGCCGGAAATTCTGTGTGCCTAGCTATGTGTGCTCTACAAGGGGGAAATAGGCCCAATATCACCAGCAGAGCTTGCTCCACCTAATTTCTACCACAAACCAATGCAGATCAAAATGAAAAGGTTCATAATATGACCCCCTTTGTACTCCATTTTTAAGGTAAAATATCAGATAAATGTCAAAATAAGGGAGGGAATTTGCACACCATGCAATAGGGAAGTACAAAAATATAGATTGCTACAGATTGTAGTTCTGCTTTAAACTACAGTTAGTTAATTTAATGAGATTATCAGTGTGCTTGCAGTTCAGTACATTTACAATACAGTTACTAGAGTTCATTTTGGGTTAGCATGGGTCATTTGTGTAACCATCAATAGGCCTTTAAGAGAAGTGCTTAAAAACAGGTATGGGTTTCACTATGTGATTTTGCAAGGAAGCAGTCCTCGTGTTTTCCACACTGGAAAGAGTTGAAGTGCATGCCGAAGTTGATGACCAAAGCAAAACCATCATATTAACAAATAAAGTCGAATACTGTGTAACCTGCCATGGCCAGGGACATTAAAAGATCAAATTTCTTCATACATTTAGGCAAAAATGTATTCTGTATTATGGATTATGTAGTCTACAAATGACGGTATATATACTAGAATTTTTATTTATTCATTATTATATTCTAGTAATGGCGATGATCAGAGACTTAGAGTGGAACTGCAATCTGGCACTAACTGACACTTACATCACCAGTGACACTAATACAGTGATCAGTGATAAAACTATATGTAAACAAAATGCAGCGCTTATAAAAGATCAAAGGAATAATGATAAAACGCAGTCCAATAAAAGGGTGCTCCTTGATTCCCAGTGCAAATGGTAGAAATACACACTAACCAGAAAGTGTATAAGTAATACGCATGTGAACATATATCCTGAAGATCCCCCTCTCCTTTCTGGTCTGGTCAAGGAAATAGCTGGGAAAGATGGAGATTCTACGCCCTCATGTGGTGAAAGAATGGTCCAGCAGGTCAGAGAAGAATCAATCTAGATAAGCCTTCCCCTTCTCAGGAGCTGACACAGGGATCACTTAGGGCTGTAAGGGTTGAAGAAGCTCCTCACAGGAGACAAAGGGAAGCACTCATAGTGTAGTAGGTAAAGGTTTTATTGAAAAACACAGGTGCACAGTAAAACGTAGTGCCAAGTATGAATGAACACACTGACCCCTTAGGAATAAAGATGGCCGCCGGGCCTCCACGTGGCACCGGCGGCTTAGTGTCAGCGGCATCCTGGACTCCACCTGATGCGTTTCGTGCGCACGCACTTCTTCAGAGGTAGACCAGACCAGAAAGGAGAGGGGGATCTTCAGGATATATGTTCACATGCGTATTACTTATACGCTTTCTGGTTAGTGTGTATTTCTACCATTTGCACTGGGAATCAAGGAGCACCCTTTTATTGGACTGTGTTTTATCATACAGTTGCTAGAGTTCATTTTGGGTTAGCATGGGTCATTTGTGTAACCATCAATAGGCCTTTAAGAGAAGTGCTTAAAAACAGGTATGGGTTTCACTATGTGATTTTGCAAGGAAGCAGTCCTCGTGTTTTCCACACTGGAAAGAGTTGAAGTGCATGCCGAAGTTGATGACCAAAGCAAAACCATCATATTAACAAATAAAGTCAAATACTGTGTAACCTGCCATGGCCAGGGACATTAAAAGATCAAATTTCTTCATACATTTAGGCAAAAATGTATTCTGTATTATGGATTATGTAGTCTACAAATGACGGTATATATACTAGAATTTTTATTTATTCATTATTATATTCTAGTAATGGCGATGATCAGCGACTTAGAGTGGAACTGCAATCTGGCACTAACTGACACTTACATCACCAGTGACACTAATACAGTGATCAGTGATAAAACTATATGTAAACAAAATGCAGCGCTTATAAAAGATCAAAGGAATAATGATAAAACACAGTCCAATAAAAGGGTGCTCCTTGATTCCCAGTGCAAATGGTAAAAAAACACACTAACCAGAAAGTGTATAAGTTCCTTTAATCTTTTATAAGCGCTGCATTTTGTTTACATATGAATTTTGGGACTTTTTATGCGTTTTCCTTTAATGTTCAGCTGCTATAAGTATTGAGAGCGCTTACTATATATTGCACTATTCTCTTATCAGTGATAAAACTATACACTGTCACTGTACTAATGACACTGGCTGGGAAGAGGTTAACATCTAGGGCTAATCAAAGGGTTAGCTGTGTGCCTAACAATATGTAATGTGTGTATTATGTGCTGCTTTTATTAAACGATGAGGCTTTTTTTTTTCTCCCTGCTGTGCCACATCGTGCCTCTATGTACAGAGCCCTGTGTTGTTCCAGTTTCTTGCCTGGAAATGCTGGATCACATACATGTGGTAATCCGGCACAGAGCAGATGCCCACCTGCACTATAAAGGTAGTGGGTGGTCCGCAACTATTTAAGGTATAAACCCTAAAAATTAACTTCTCATTCGTGGTCCCTATTAGTCTATAAAATATACAGTACCATTGAAAGCAATTTGTTTTACCTGTTCCATAAGTGTAAAAATAGTGTCTTGACTGTTATCAGAGAACATTTTTCCCAGCTATCTCTGTAGACTACCACTCGCCTATCCCCCCAAGTTATGGGGAATAGGAGAGAGAGAGACGGAGAGAGAGAGGTGTTCTCTAGTCCTATCCTATGATGACAACGCTGCTCCTCCATAGATACAGTATGGTAAATGAATGTTGTCACCCTAGGACAGAAGAGTGTTACTGGCAAGATCACCAGGTGAAGGTAAAGGGAACAAAACTGAAAAAAACTAATATTGCCACTGCATCAAATGACTGGTAAGCTGCAATATATACAATTTTTGTTTTTAAGTCTAGATGCACTTTAAGTTTTTCATTTTTGATTCTGAAAGAGTACCACACCCATTAGAAAAGTCATAACGCTAACAAGTATATGATCTAAACTAAATCAATTTCACTTGGTACACATTAGAGATACCTGTCTTTTTCCATGAATTTCTTGAAATCCCTTTGGGGTGGTTTTGGTAACAGACTCAAACAGGAGCAAAGTGAATCTTCTTCTGAACCAAAGCCATTGTATGGTGGAAGCTTTTTCTCATATTTTGTAGGCTGTGGAGGTTTGTACTGAACTGGAGTGAAATCCTCTGTGAAATAAAACAGGATAAAATTGGAAAACACAGTACTATGAATTTTAGGTTGCTGCTGACTAGCATGTGTGCATTATTCATGTCATATATTTTTATCAATTTAAAGTCCCGGGGCTTTGTATAGATAAAACAATGTGATTTCACCTTACTGAAGTCAGATCAAAGGACCACTAAGTTCTCACAGTAAATGCACTGCAAACAAAGTAGTAACTGTGCAATTTCTGTATGCACTTAAATTAGAAAACAGCAAAGAATGTGCAAATTGCAAGGATGCACTCTGCTTGACATTGTGTGACCTGGAACAAATATGGAGATTAGGAGTTCTAACTTCACTTTTGAAGCCAAAGATGGCCAAGCAATTAGTATCATTAGAAGGTGGTCATCAATGATAGCCACTATATTCCTTTCAGTCCAGGTTTCCTTTAGGGCCTTTGTTTGTCAACAAGTGCCTTTGTTCACTTCAAGTAGGTTTTGCATTCCCATAAAAGTCTATAGAAATGCAAAACCCACTTGAAGCAGGTCAAATGCAGAGCAGAAGAGATTAACTTCAAGATCAATGAACTTAGAATTCACAAATGGATGGCAAAGTGACAAAAGTCTAAAGATCTTTATATGGGCCATTAAAATTGTCATGATTACAACCATTACAATTGTTTTGTGCATCGATCAATTGGTTTGTTCAATTAATATTTTACTTTGTATAGATTAGGGACGCATGAGACCATCTGTCAGATTTTTATTGCTGCCTGTGTCTCCACTGGGTAGGTCCACCCTCTGTTTGTCCTGGTGACCATTATCATTAAGACAGAAAAGAATGGGAAATCCAACATTTTAAGCTAAATTTCGGCACCAAGTGACTCAACAAGAGCAACAGCTGAGCCAGGGAGCAAATTATAAGCCGATCAGTGCCTGCATCCTATCAAATGTAGTCACTATTCGGGTATTCAGGCAGTCATGAGTGCTACAGCTGTCCAAATACAATAGTCTGCAGTGCAGATTCCTCCATCCACGCTATCTAGAGTGATTGGAAGAATCTATTCATTTTCTCTCATTCACTGAACAAGAGAAATCTAAGTGTGTATGGCTGGCCTGTGGCCTCAGAGTTGTCTCCAGGTCAAGAGATGAGGGCAAATAATTAAACTCGAACATCTGTTCCCGTTAGAGAGATTTCCTCTCATCTCTTACTGCATTTCCTGGACAGGAAGTGAAGGGAAATCAATACAGGCATTAAAAACATAACCCAATAGGGGTTTCAAACCCTTCCCTGACCTATCTATACTGAAAAATAAAATGTCATAAATACAATGGAAACCGAAGATAAACGCGATTATCTGGAATTAAAATTTCCTGACTTTTCTAATTGCTTTCTTTTCCAGTGAGTTGCCATGAAATCTGTTGAAAGGCATCAAAGTTGTGAGGGGATACAATCCACAAAGTTGAAAGTAGAATAAAAGGGAGCTAAACTTACCTTTCCTTCAACGGTCCCCGTCCCTCGTCGGGACCAGCATCTACTTCTGCATGCTGGCCTTTTTTCACCTTTATTGCTCAGTGCAGGATGATGCCATTCCTGCGAATGTACAGGAGTAAAGCCAGCCATACATGGGTCGAATTCTGAACTAATTTTCTTTCAAAAATTGGAAATTTTCTGTTTTTTTGTAATCCGATGGTGCCACCATTTATTTCAAAATTGGACCAACCAAGCCTTCAATTTCACCTCATGTTACAGAAAAAAATGTTGTGGTCGGGAGTCTTCTTTTCTTTCTAGGTCACAGCTCATGCGCATTTCTTTTTCGTTTATATGTCAAAAAACTTCCAACATGCCACACAAAAATCGGCCCACTAATGGTGCGAAATTCGAATGAAAATTTATCGTTACGATTTTTGAAAGAAAATTCATATGGAATTCAATCCATGTATAGCCTGCATAAGTCATCTCAGCAAACAGGGACCATGCCGGCAATGCAAGCTGAACTGCACATGTGCAGCTCAGTTTACATGCCAAAGAATACTGCGAGGAGACAGGTAGGTGTTTTTTTTTTTTTTTGCAGAAGAGACATTGCATGTTTTTTCTGCAATAAAGAGTCTACTTGATGGCAGTTTTAATAGCAGAATCTCCCGCTTTATATATCATATTTGTAACATATTGGATAGCCAGATATGTCCAGCATTTGAATTCATGTGTAGAGGTCATGCAACTTGATCCTCCATAAAATAAAGGAACTCTGTGTGTACTTCACTCTCTCACATCTACCCAGATATTAGCTTTGTGTGCAGTGAATATTGATCCCAATTACAAAATGGTTGGCATCCTATGAACACACATGCAAACACACAATTACTGTATATGTGTTTTTGTGTGTAAAGTGTTACTAAACCCACAACAGTAAAATCAGACTATATACAGTATGTAGTAAAGCATGCTTGTTATACTCAGTGTGGAACGTAAGGGGTTAAAAAGGTTGTTTGATCCTGTCTTCTCTGATCCTCCCCTTCTTCCACTGTCCCCAATCCATCTGCTGAAAGTACAGAACACTAGGAGACACTCTGGACATGCTCAGTTTAGTGTGTATTGCTAGAGAGTTGCTTTTTTTTCTTTGGTATGGTGATCAGCACAGGGCCAATCGGTACTGTCTAGACAGAGGGTCAGGCATTATGCAGCCTCATAGGACAGTCAAAGCGGAATGAAAACTCCTCCTGCAAGTTTTAACCAGTGCTCAGCTGGATACTGATAGAAGTCACAAGACTGCTATATACTCCTGATGAGAAAAGGTATTTAGCAGTTTATATTTACTAAAATAATTGCATTTCCATGTTCTGTGTACTGTGGGATGGCACAAAACCATATCCTTATCCTTATTCTCTAAAAGGAATCCATGCACATTCACTACTTAATGGCTCTGTGATCTACTTTTCATGAAAGTCCTTCTTACAGGGAATGATTTACTAAAGGCAAATAGGCTGTTCACTTTGCAAGTGAAGTCGCCTTTTGCTGAAGAATTTGCCCCAGAGTTTAGTGAATGTGATGAAGTTTCACTTTACAATGAATACCCAATCACATACAAGGAAAGTAAAACAGCATTTTTTCTTGCCTATAGTTGGATGATGGAAGTCAGCAGAGCTTCACCTCGCTCACTAAGTTCTGGAGTAAATTCCCTTGAAAAGTGAACAGCCTATTTGCCTTTAGTAAACCAACTGCACTTTGTTTTTCTAAAAAAAAGACACAAGAGAGCATGATCTTAGGGGCTACAAGTTTCAAGGCAGTAACGCCACTTTCCCCACTTTCTCAATGCATAGCCTCGCCCCCCTCCACATCTCTTGGTATCTGACAATACCAGCTGTGTTTCTCATGCTGTTAGATGGTTTGCCTCAGCTGAGAGTGCCTTTATGCTGTTGGATGCCTTCACACTGTGGCTCCCACTCTGACTACTGCCATATAACTAGTGGATGACAGCTTTGGTACACTTTGCAAGCTCATTTTCTCCTACTAAATATGAATGCTGAATTGTTTGTTCTTATTAATAAAGACTTAGATCACATCCTTTTGTGTCTCTTTATGTAATTACAGATACTCCTATCTGCTAAGGTGCTGTGCTAAGCCTATTGAAGCCACCTGAATTAACCCTATATGTGTCAGTTATGGATGTTATGAACTTTTCAGCTTGGACTTTGCAGTATTATTATTATTATTATTATTATTATTATACAGGATTTATATAGCGCCAACAGTTTGCTCAGCGCTTTACAATATAAAGGGAGACAATACAGTAATAATACAGTTCAATAAAAGAGGGATTTGAGGGCCCTGCTCCTTGGAGCTTACAATCTAGAAATGAGGGGTTAGTGGTACAAAAGGTAGTAACTGTGGGGGATGGATTGGTTGGAAGAGTAGAAGATTCCAGTATTAGCTGAGGGCAGGATAGGCTTCCCTGAAGAGATAGGTTTTCAGAGATCACCTAAAAGTGAGCAGAGTAGGTGATAGTCTGATAAATTGGGGTAGAGAGTTCCAGAGGATGGGGGAAGCTCTGGAGACGTCCTGGAGACAAGCATATTAGAATTAGAGCGCATTAGAGCCTTTGATTATTGTTTGTGCTATAAGAGATTTTTTCTATATATTCTGTATTATTCTAACCTTCTCTGTAAGCACCCAAACCTCTCCTTTCCATCTCACACTTGTTTGTTTTAAACAAGCAGTGTTTGTTAGTTGCAGTTATGTGCACTACTCTATGCACACTACAAACCTCATAGTCCTTAATTCCTAGTCCACTTTAGGAGCAAGCAAAAGAGGGTGGCTACTTTCCTACACACAGTGAGACCATGGAGAATGAATGTAGCCACTTTCGAAAAGGAAGTCAGATCACAGCAACAAAATAAAAAAGTATTTGGAGATGGCAGAGAGCAATAGAAGATACTTTTTTGAGTTAAGAATACTTTTAAACCAGAGTTTATTGTCACTTTAAGGGTTAATGAAATGGACATTTGGATGACATTATTCAAAGGAATGTGAGTGGTCTGCTGCAGCTGTGCAGCTTTGTGAACCTTCTTGTGAATACATAGCCATGGGGTGTAATAAATAAATTTGTTGCATAATGCAATATTTACTTTAATCGGTGTTTACAGTAATTTAAAACACTACAAAGGGGAACAGATAACATCAGAATGTGTAAAACTGGCTATCGGACTATGTTTACATTCCATCGCAGGAATATAATACTTCTTATTAAAAATCGCAGACTAATCAGGAATGAATGTCAACAGTGCACTGTCTAGTGGATCACTTGTGCATGGGAGGTTGAGCGAAGAGACTCACATCAAATGACTGGGCCTCAGTGCCTTATTGTCATTACGGGGTCTTTATTCTGCAAAGGCTCACCTAGTAAAGCAGCTAACCCATATTTTACTATTAAACATTGGAGTAAATATTGAAGCTGAAGTCCAGTCAGATATAATAGACACACATTCCTGCAGCTTTGTAATCATTATTATACCATTGAATGTCTTTTTAAAATCCCAATGCCAGGCAAAACCGAAATCTAAATAGTGCATTGTGCATCAACGACCTTACTCCTCATTCTTGATTCCAAGCCATATGGCAGTGGAAGAGTAAACTTAGATGTGCAGTTGGGGGTAAAAAAGTGGTGGCTGAGATGCGTTTTTTCTGCTTCCCAACTGCTCCCTGCATAAGAATGTTGAAATAGGCAGTAGACATGCTGCAATTCATGATGCTTTGCTTTGTGCCCATAAAAAAACCTACCCAACATGTAGCCATTGGCTGGCAGCAAGCCCACTTAACATGACATATTCAGATGAACAGGAAAGTGCCGCATATGCCCCGAAACCACGTTTACGGTGCATTTGTCAGCAAAAACTGGGTGTCACATCGCCTTCTCCACCTTCCAATCACCTCTGAAGCATGATAGAAATGCGGATCATGCTTCAAAGAAGAGGTAGATGTAGACGCACGTCTAAATCTACCCTACTGGATCAAAGTCGCCCTCTCCTCTATGAGCCAAGCTAAATTCTCTATCTGGAGACCAGACATTTTTCCTTCTTGTTATCTTCTTGAGCACCAATACCCCCCACTGCCTCTCCTGACTCCTGACTCTAGAGCCTATAAGAATGAGCCCAGCCACTGGAAGTGTTCAGTCCACCAATAGGAGGTGTCCAGATCATGAATGCAGTGGCGTGGACACCCAAAGAAGGACCCAGGAAGTAAACAGAAAAAGAGAGAATGATTGTCATGTGACTGTGGCTTCAGGTAACTAAAATGGGCACTTGAACAGGTTTTTTCTTTTACTTTTCATGGTGGTGGTTAGTTAAAGGAGGGTGGAAGGAAACAGTTGGAAGAAGGGGGGGTTGTTAATACCCTGGAAGATGGGTTTTAAATTTAAACGTGTAAGTACCTGAATTTTACTTGGAATCAGCACCTTGCAGTCTACTGCTCATCCTGTACAACAGAGCTCAGAGAGGGGGAGAGAAAAGCACTACAATGAGCCAATCAGGTGTAATGTAGTGCAAGAAGCATGCTAAAAGGAGGATAGATCAGAATGACAAAGAGAGGAGCTCATCAGTGTGCTGCTTCACCTTTCACTGCCCAGCCACAGGGTAGGGGTAGAGGATGGGACCTGTAAGTGAAAATGAAACAGCAACAGAGAAAGATCCCTGTGCTGTGGATCAGAGCTGTATTAAATTTTGGAAATACATGGGCAAAAATAGAAATCCTTTAGCTGGGTAAGCATCTCCCTGATATGTGTTTTATCTGTGTATTTAGGGGTTTGCGTGGAGTTCTGCATTTATGTAAAATGCATACATGTATTAATTTCTATATTGCTTCTTAGTTTCTATAAAGCTATTTGCTACTAAGTTTTTTCTGTCTTCTTATATCTTTTATGCAGCATGTGGTCAAAGACCTGCCTCAACCCTTCTCTACCTGCACCACAATACTGACTCATCAGTTTGGGCAACCTCATTTGCTTAGTGATCAATAACAACAGTATCACTAATATCACAAAAATGTGTTTTTTGTTATCTTAGATCTTGGGTTGAGCTTACCTAAGATGACTACACTAGTCAATGAGTATGATGTTTATATATATCCACAAATATAGAACCAATTTAAATCAACGGAGCATAGTCCAGGTGCATCAAAACAAAAGGTATGCAATATTTCGCTGGTAATTTTCTTCAGAAGGCAGCCACTGCCTGAGGTCGCATGCATTGGGTGTTTTGTCCGTTGTGCATCAAGCCGCAGCATTTTCAGGCACCCAGGAATCACAGATGCAGCGTCCAGCCCCACTGACAGCAGACTGTCATCATGAATGACAGGACGCTATGCCAAGTGGTAGTCACGCTTAGGGCCGTATGAGTTAAGGGACATATCTCCCAAAAGTAGAATTCTTGCATTCTGGATACACATTCCTGAACACATACAGCCCTAAAAGCAAGTACTACTCAGTATGGTGTTCAGCCGCCGCATATTTCAGTTGGAAGTGGGGCTGGGAATTGCACCTGTGCTAAAAACAATGGGATACGATGCACAAGTGCTAAAACACCAGTGTGTGTGTGAAGCTTCAAAGTGGCTGTTATGGCTCAAGGTTTTTCACCTTCATGCATTCTATGCATGCAGGTAAAAAAACCTTTTGTTTTCAGCAGTCCCCCCCAAGACGTACCGGAGCCTTATCGTGATCTAGCAATGTCCATGAGAGCCATTGGCTCCTGATGCTGTCACTCACAGCCAGTCAGCTAATAAGAAGATAGAGGGGGTGGGGCTGAGCCACAACTCTGTGTGTGAATAGACACACAGAGCTGTGGCTCGGGAGTGAGTCTGCTCGGGTGCCCCCATAGCAAGCTGCTCGCTTTGGGGACTCTCAGCAGAAGGGAGGGGCTAGGAGCACCAGTGGGGGACCCAAGAAGAAGAGGAGCAGGACTGCTCTGTGCAAAACCATTGCACAGAGCAGGTAAGTATAAGATGTTTGTTATTTTAAAATAAAGAAACTGCCTTCAATATTGCTTTAAAGGATAAGTTCATCTTTGGAACATGTTACATGTTCCACCCGTTTGTAGGGTGGAACATGTAACATGTTCCCATAGCCGCAACCGTGCCCACCGCCACCTGCCCCCTCCCTCTGACAGATAGTATGGGGAGAAGTTTCCCCGTACTGTCAGATCTGAAAACAGCGCGGCCATGCAGTGCTCTGCCCACACGGCTGCATCACTCATTCACAGTGTTCTGTGAATGAGTGCCTACAAGTCCTGACAGCCTTAGTGGCTGTTGGCTTGTAGTCTTCAATGAACGACCATGGTGCTGTGGAGCGCCGTGGTAGTTCATTGAAACTTTCTGTCAGTATATCTGTTTGCTCATACATCCCGTATGGCAAGTAGATATTCCGACAGGTCTGCAGGACACATGCATGGCATCAGCAATCTACTGATCACTGGTGCAATGCTTTACAGGCTCCTTTGGACAAAAATAATAAATGCACATTTTTTTTACCTTCAAAAAAATGTGCACTTATTATTTTTGTCCAAAAGGTGAACTTATCCTTTAAGTATAAAAGTCTGTCTCCTGCCAGCATGCTATAGAGAAGGAACCTTGCTCTGAGTCAGAGCTAGAGCTCCAGTCAGTAGGGAGCATGATTATGAGTTGTGTATTTTCGTAATGAAGGGCTACAAAAATGATATGGGCAGATGTGGAAGAAAGAGTTAATAAAAAATATATCATCGTTACTAAGAGGTCTATTTAAAAAAAAAAATGATTTATTGAATGTGACAAGCATTTGCCCATCCTTGACAAATTCTGACTGTATTTTACTTAGTACAGTGATTTCCTATGATGATCAGCTTCTTTGAATGGCCATAATACAGTATTTTTTTCTGATTTAAATATTTTAATACCAATACCAAAAATGGCCACTAGATGAAGCTGATAATCATAAGAAATCACTGTATAAGGCAAAATACGATCAGAATTCAACAGGGATTGATGAATGTTTGTCACATTGGTCCAAAGATTGTTTTTGTAAATCCAACCCCTTAAAGCTAATAAATGCTTGCAGGTTGAAACTAACATTTAGTGCAAGACTGTTAGCACAGTGACTACATAACTTTAGGAAAAGAAAAACTGTCCTGTGAGAAAGACACCAGCTTTCTATATGAATTATGGAGTAGGTAGTCTTTGCCAACAATGTAATCCAATATAACAACTGACCCACCTAAAATATGTTGATTACAGAATATTATGCTGTTGGGAACTGATCTTTAACTTTCAGTGCTGGGATGTCTGGAGTCTGTAAGTAACAATTTTACTGCCAAATGCTCCAAACCAGAGCTCCTTTAATTTCAAAAGAATGATGCCAACATCTTTCAGTTTAATGTGATTTTCTTTACTGAATAATGTTTAATAATCTGCTGCATGCTGGGATAATAAACCCTGCAATGTATCACTACAGCTTCCAGTTTCTTGGTAATAAAAAAAACGTTTTTTTTCCCTAGAGTGTACTCAGAATTTTAAGAGCAAATTTAGTTGCCTTACCAATCCCATATTTTGTTCTGTAGTAGTTCTTTGTAAATTCATCACAATCACATAGAATTATCATGCGTCCCCAAGCACTGATTGCGGCTCCAATTGTCAGATCACAGTCTTTGTAAAACTCTTGGTGTACGGCTCCTGTCTGTAAAATTAATGTTAGTATTTTATGACCTGTAATCAGTGAACACTCAAAGACAAACCACCAGATTCAATTGTAAGTCGCAAAGCATAAATGTGGTTTTTCCTGCCTGTAAACACTTTGCAGTGGCTTAAGAATAAGATTTTCCCATCATTTTCTCAAACCATAATAAACACATTTTTTTACACTTGAAATTCTTAAAACAGAGTTCCAGCTGAACAAAAAAAATTAAAGTCAGCAGCTACAAAAACTGTAGCTGCTGACTTTTAAAATACAGACACTTACCTGTCCCTCGGTCCAGCAGTGTCCTCACCACCACTTTTTTCACCGTCCGTTTTCTCTCCCTGGCGCAGGCATCTTCAGTGTGGGCACACGGCTGTGACAGCTTGTGGCTTCACAGCCGGGTGCCCACTGTGCATGCGCAAGAAGCGCTGTGCTTTGTGAATGGCCCTGTAGTCTTCGTCACGTGTCCCAGGAGACTACAGGGAGGGAGGGGGGGAGGACAACTTCGCTTCCAATCGCCTAAGCGATCGCAGCAGAAGTGGGAGCGGGTACCTGTCAAATTCGTGTACCCCCTCAACCCCCACTCCCCATTAAAAATTGGCACCTTTTGCGAGCGGGGGACAAAGGCTTAAAGCGGAACTTCCCCTTTTGGGTGGAGCTCCGCTTTAAATGTATTGCCTTATAACACATTTCTAGTCTGTTACTTCTAAAGAATACATTAGCTTACACTTGACAAGTCTGCAAATAAATGCAAAGAATATCCCAACATTCGGTAATAATGACAGTATGTAGCATCCTCCTACAGTAGTTAGGCTGCTAGGATATGTAGTTCTTTTGGCTCCTCTGTAGCCAGTGGAGCAGTTGTTGTTTGTTTTGGACTGTTCTGGATCTCACAGGTTGCAGGTTTGATTATTTCCCCCCTGCATTCTAGAGGATTCTAGAATTACAGTGGGTTGGGAAGTCAAATAAACAGCCTGAGTATTAATGGTATTTCAGCCAATCCATGGAGAGGTATGCCCAGTAGATGGCTAGAGAAGGACATAAATAGTGTGAGGCCTGGAGCAGCCCTGTTCTTGTTCGGCTGAAGAAGTTTCCAGCCTCAGGGACGCTGCTGCTCTCTCTCTGAGGCAGGTTGCAGGAGCCTGCTGTTAATATTCATCTGGATCTCAGCTATATAAAACCTGTGGGGCCTATTCTGAATATTTTTTGAGCCTATCAATAGACTTCACCTAAGAACCTGGTCTGGAGAGCTCACTGCCCGGTGGAAGTTAGAAAGGGTCTGCTGTCCTGTGGCATTGTAGGCATTAACATCTCCCTCACTGAGGAGTGTCTGATGATACTGAAAAGAGGAATCCAGGTATCTTGTGACATTCTGAGTACTGACCTGAGCTCAAGATCTTACTGACTGTGTTTACCCTCCGGTGAAAGTGCTAGTGGTAGCTCCAGCTGAGACCCTACAAGGTCTCAGTTCTGGACCTCTTCCTGTGCTCCTGGCGTGAAGACTGTTCAGAGTAGCTTGGCCCAGGGGCGGACTGACAACTCATGGGGCCCCCGGGCAATAGGGGATCATGGGGCCCCTGCATCCTTACCCAAACTCAAAAAAGCCTATGAAAAAGGTACCAGGGGCATCGCATGGGGCCCCCTACTGACCCCGAGCCCTTGGGCAGTGCCCGAGTTTCCAAATGGTCAGTCTGCCCCTGGCTTGGCCTAGTGAATTGTGCCTATTATTCAGTGTTCTGGAGTATCCCATATCACCCTACACCCTCTCCAAGTTTATAAATTACAAAAAGGCAAACTGCTAGACTGTTCATCTGAGCCGCAGTGATTGAATTGCTGCTGTTTGCCTGACTGCCTCTGCACTCTTGTGGGAATTAACCAACTAAATCTAGCAGCTAATTGGGGGGTAGCGCTACAACTATATACCAAATATAGAAAATTCCTAAATTTTACATTTCTTAAAATACTGTGTTGCAGCTTAAACTTTTGGCTTGTTACATTTCCTATTTAAATGACATCACAAACAAAATATTTCATAAAAGACTTCAATTCATACTTTAAGATTATCCAGAATAAAGCGACCTCCATGTCCCATTGGGCCAAAAACATTAAGGACAGTACGTGAAGTGATCTCACCGGGGTTATACATTCTTGTTGCAGCATTCTGTAAAACAATGTTGATAGACATGGTTAATCCATACACTAAAGCTGCTTTAATCAATATTCATACCTTATTCATACCTTTCCATGGCTTTTGACTGTATGGAATGTACATTTAAAGAACAGTGTAGATTATACATCACCATGAGAGTATACAAGATGTGCAAAAATTTACTAAATGAAAAGTAGGATATTACAGGGCAAGGCAAAGGGATCTTACTAAAGGTGATGTTATAAATATATACAAAAGTGATACTCCCATTTTAGACTTTCCCCAAATGGCCCAATAAAATGTAATAATGCTCCTGAATATGCTATATATATATATGTGTGCTCAGCTGAACACTGATAGAAGTCACAAGACTGCTATATATTGCTGATGAGAAAAGGTCTTTAGCAGTTTATATTTACTAAAATATTTCCATGTTCTGTGTACTGTGGGAGACCAGATATAGTGAGTGCAGGTCCTTGGTTTAGTAACACTTAACAATATATTTATTTCTTAAATCTGTTCTATAAGTGCCAAAACGTCCCTTTGATCCTGCTAGAAAGTCAGTGTGCTCCTGCAATATCTTGCCAACACAGTTTCTGTGCTGCACTGAAATCCCAAGGAGTCTTATTAGTCTTACCCAGTTTACCTCTGTGAACTGCATAACACCTCCTAGCTATGCTATGGAGATAAGGAGAGGGGGAGGTGTTCTGTAGTTCTAGCACACTTCCTGTTCTAGGGTGACACTGCCTCTCCTCCATAGATACAAAACAGTAAATGATTACTTCACCCTATGACAGTAATTGTTAGTAGTGGTAGGCTCATGAGGTGAAAATAAAGAAAAACAAAAGCCTGTAAAAGAAAACAAATGCAGTCATCACTTCTAAGACCTAGTTCAGACAGGGCCTACTATACTATATGCTTGCAAAGGGCCATATTTACCCAAGCATGGATGCACAGGTGTTTTGTGCATCTCTGTGCAGGCAATTCCATTAATGTCGATTGGGACACAGCAGCTATGTACCAATATGACATCTCTGTGGGTGAAGGTACGTGTCCCCGAATGCAAACAGGGTGAGTTTGGGGTCACACACCTACCCCCTCATGGATGTTATATTGGGACATAGTGGCTGCATGGACACATCAATGGGACTGCCTGCAAGGAACACCTGTGCAACCCCATGGGTGTAAACATGGACTTGCATTGGTGTTTGGTATAGTACACCATGTGTGAATGAGACCTAAGCACTGTAATATATTACATTTGTGTTACAAAATTAGGATACATTTAAGCCTTTTATGCCATCGTTCACCTTGGGAAGTTTTCCACGATGGAGAAAGACTGGAACAGAATCTCGGCCGGCATTTGGTGGTATGACTTCTATAATTTCAATAGTGTCATCGGCAAGGTAATAATGTAATATCAGTTCTCTCTTGTCTCCAAAAGGGGATGGAGTGTCATCCCATAGGCAGTAAAATCTCAGAACATGCCTGTCATGTTCCAGGAACTGTCTCAGAGTATCTATGCGCTCGTAGGGACGCAGAGGCTTCATATTGTCTTCCATCTACAAACAAGTGAGAAAATGTTAAAATTAACAGTTAACTAGAACATATTTCTCTAGGAACACAGATGGATTTTTGATCAAAATTCAAACTTTTTAACCGATAATCAGGTATAAGGGATTTTTTTTCTCCACCACAGAAAAAGCTGTATTGGGCTACCTAAACCTTTCAACTGGAAACAAACAAACCAATCCAGCGCACAGCAAGGTTCCAACTCTCCAATTAATACAGGATACGTGGTCATGCGATGAAAAATCATGGAGCTGTCAGCACAGATCCAGGAAGATCAATGGAACAGCGCAAAACCTCCATAAGCATATATACTCATTTATTGGAAATAAAAACATAGCATACTTACACGCTAAAATACAGGGGGCCAGCACAAAAGGAGCACTGAGACATCATCAGCAGGTGGAGTGAAGCCACAGACAAAATTCCTTTCATGCAAGCAGGGAGAGGATGTTTTTGGTCTGACAGCTGTCAATGACTGGCCGGATCTCAGCGCTTTAGAACGCTGTAATCAACCTTGTGGTGATTCCCGTGTGTGCCTGGGAGAGGTGGGCGGTGTAGGGGGTGGTAACGCGTTTCAAAGGGAAATTCTCCTTTGACATAACAAAGGATTTCGCTTTGAAACGTGTTACCGCCCCCTACGAGATAGAAAATTATACAAGATTTCTGTGTCCAATGCTTTCTTGTGAGGCCTCTATGGAGACATATAGAGATAACTTGCTTTGGTAGTTGATTACTTGGAAAGGAAGGCTCTGGCTATGACAGCCATGTTGGGGATGGTGGGGTTTCTAGATGCAGCCTAGATCCTACCACTGATTGTCTCTCATTTAAAGGGTCTGTTCCACTTTTAGAAATCCAATTCCCTTGCCCATCTTTCCTTCTCAAATGTCCCTCTTTTTGCTCTGATATATAAAACTGCAGTATTTATTATTATGTATCTACCAAAAGGGTTATACTACCCAAAACCTTTCAATCAACCTCTAAATGTTTGCATTTGTTGATTTGAAAGATCAATATAGAATTTAATAAGTGATGAAAAATGCATTTGTGGATTTAAAGGAAAAATAAACCCACCAATTTAGCTGTTTCCCAAAACTGTTACATGCAAGGCATGCCATGAATGATAAGTGTAACATTTGCTTCTGCTCTCTACCAAACTATCAATTGGCTGGTTTCATAGCTGATCCTGTGCAGTACCATGGCAATTGCAGATCAAACAGTGGCTACGATAGCAACATCCTTGACTTTAAAGTATAGGAGGGTTTAGTTCCACTGTAACCAGTTTTTGGGGGTATTCATTATTTGTGACAACTGTGAGTGTTTCAGAAGTGTGTCCTTTGCCTATATGCCTAGATACCTTATAAAAAGAAGTCCTCTTTCTTACCTTGGAAAGTTGGGAGCTATGGCCTAGATCAGGGGCGGACTGACAACTCATGGGGCCCCTGGGAAATAGGGGATCATGGGGCTCCTGTGTCCTTGCCCAAACTCAAAAAAGCCTATGAAAAAGGTACCAGGCATCTCACGGGGCCCTCTACTGACCCCGGGCCCTCGGGCAGTGCCCGAGTTTCCAAATGATCAGTCCGCCCCTGGCCTAGATAACTGTGAAAATATTAATCATTCATTTTGTCCACTTTTGTCTTTCTATTCTTGTTATGTTATGTGGTCACTATAGGTGCAAATAGTGTTTAGTGGGGTTGATTAATTACAAATTACAATCATAGCAAGTCTCCACCAAACGCCTAAGTATAGAAATCATGTCATTTGATGTGAAATCATCTGATCTTGCATCTGTAAACTCAGAAGCATATGATACATGGACCTTAGACATTTCAGAAAATAGTTTCTATTTACAGAAAAACACTTATTTAACAAAACGTTATAATGTATGGACCTGTTGTTGTCTTGGTTCATTATTGCTCTAGGTTTCTGCCTTTATTGTTTCGTTTAATAGTTATTTTGGTTATTCTTGAGGATGTAAAATTCAGTTTATTATTTAAATTAATTATTTCTGTTCTGTTTAGAATTTACACACAGCTATACATATTTTTTGATCTCTTAACTTCTATACTTTTTGTACAGCAACAGAATTTATCTCAACCAATTTACCTCTAAGGGTGCATATCCAGTACACTGCTGTGGGGATATGGGATCTTAAAGCCAGCAGTACTGCTATTACTTTGACAGTTGTCAGCAGCTGTCTGCAGGCCTCCATTCATCTCTTTGATAAATTGAGATTACTGCAGGTTTTACTGTGGGTCAGGAATGCAGTTCTGTGACATTTTTTTCTGCTGATTTGCGGTGATATGTAGTGTTCATTGCAGTAACCTCTGTTCATCACAGAGGTGAAAGCAGGTTAAAAAGACAGCTATCAAACTTAGTGCATGCATCCTAATGCATACATGATCCTTAAAATGTTACTAAACCCACAACAGTAAAATCAGTCTGTATATGCAGTAAAGCATGCTTGTTATACTCACTGTGGAACCTAAGGGGTTAATCATCTGCATTGTGTAAAAAGGAAGTTTGATTCTGTCTTCTCTGCCCTTCCTCTTGTTGAAATGACCACCTGATACAGACTGAATCTGTAGTCACATGCACATGCTCAGTTTGGTGCGTATTGCTAGAGAGGTTTTTTTTTTCTTGGTAGAGTGCATGTGATCAGCACAGGGCCAATCAGCACTGTTCAAACAGA
Source organism: Staurois parvus (assembly GCF_062004578.1). NCBI lineage: Eukaryota > Metazoa > Chordata > Amphibia > Anura > Ranidae > Staurois > Staurois parvus. Next base: position 5,367,243 of record NW_028319936.1, on the reverse strand, counting down.
GAGTCAGGGGTTTCAAATCCTCCTAAAACAGAAAGAAACCTCCTACAAGCTTTAACCCGTGCTCTGCTGAAGTCACAAGACTGCTCTAATAGCTGATAAGAAAAGGTATTTAGCAGTTTATATTTACTAAAATAATTGCATTTCCATGTTGTGTTTACTGTGGGAGACCACAGTAGTGAATGCAGGGTCCTGGGTTTAGTATCACTTTAAAGTGGAATGCAATGTCAAGATACAATTTAAAAAACACATACGTGTAACTATACAAGTAGTGTGCCCTAAAAGTTGTAACCCCCAAAATGCTCCCTTCATTCCACTTTCTATTTACATTTCCCTTTCCTGGATGTCAACACCATGTCTAATACTGACAGCTAGTAATTTCCTAAGAACAGGATGTCTACCCTCACTGCATGTCATGAAAAATTGACGCTCCTACTCAGCCATACATACGGGCTAAAAACTTAAGCTGGCCATAAACTAGCAGAATCTTGTTTGAACATTTGTGGTATTTTCTAATCATTAGTCAGATCAAATAGACATTGACATTGACCACAGTGTTGAGAAAATTAAAAGGACCAGGATGGCATTATTTTTTCAAACAAACTAATTTCTAACAGTGAATGTGGTTTTCATTTGGAAAAGTCCATTCACTCCAAAAATCAATGTTAAAAGCAAACATTTTTTAAATGCCATTTATCATGTATTGATGAGAACCTTTGCACAAATGCATGAACATTTGTTTTAAAATCTAAAAGCGTATGGCCAGCACTGGAAAGCATCATAAGACCAGAAGGAAAATTCTTGTAAGAAAGTTAATAACATCACCTTGGTATAATCAAATCTTTCTTTGGCGTTTTTCAGATTTAGAGTTATGTTAAAAGAGGAAATGAGTCACAATGCACCCTTTAAAAAAATTATGCTATAAAATGTAATAACCAGGATTAAACTTACTATCTTCTTTAAATAGAATTTGGAAATACAATTACATTAAAAAGCAGACCTGGGCAAATCTTTAAAGTGGTTGTAAACCCTTACATATAACCTGTAAAGTGGCTATCCTCAGGTGATACACAGAGATGAAACAAACTCTCCTACAATGGTTGTACTTGTTTATCTGAAGTCTTCTCTTCTCTAAAGCCATTCAAAGTAGTAAAAGAATTTTACATCTTGTCTGAGCTTACAGAAGCAGGGGATGGGGAGCTGAACATTCATTCTGCAGAGCTCAGGGAGAAGAGCTTTGAGAGCAGATTGGAGGGAAAAGACACACCTCCTTTAACCAGCACACAGAGCTGCGGCTGTCAATCACAGGCTGTGTGCTGTAGGTCTCTCCCCTGTCACCTTTTTACCTTTTAGTATCCGGAAAAGGTGTGGGAAGTGATTCAAGCTGATAGCAGAGGAAGGAGGTAGCAGAGAGAAATGACACTTAGGGGTTTATTTACTAAAGCTGGAGAGTCCAAAATCAGACTCCCTTCTGCATAGAAACCAATCAGCTTCTAACCTCAGCTTGTTCAATGAAGCTTTGGCAATGAAACCTGGAAGCTGATTGGTTTCTATGCAGAAGGGAGTCTGATTTTGGACTCTCCAGCTTTAGTAAATAAACCCCTTAGTGTTCTGAATTGAGACAAGCACATACGATAGGATGTGCTTTGTTTATATTTCACAACTGAAGTTTACAACCACTTTAACTAAAATTCATCAAAGATACAAAAGTGTTTTCTAGGAAAATGCAGCAAAGCAAAACAAGGTGGGAGTTCATCTCTACTCTAACAACCAAGACAAAGAAAAGCAGGGAACTTTACCTGTTTGCGCATTGTGCAGTATGGGTCTGGTGGAGTAGAGTCTGGTGTATTTATTCTGACTCCAAGTTTTCTTAAAAAGTTTCTGGTGAACTCATCACAGTTTACAATTCTGAAAGTTCTTGAATAAAACACAATATCTTTATTGATGTTAAAATGATCCACGGTATAAAATTGGTCATCATTGGGAGGCGGAAGTGGAATTCGATGGCGTCTGATTATTGTTCCTTTATTGAAAAGAAAAGTTTTAACAAACTTACCAGATATTTTATTTCTCCATTCCCCCTATGAATGTATGATAGATTGTTTATGTAGTCATATGTGTCTAGTTAATACTTGGAACTAGATAAAGGTCCATCTAGTTCAACCAATAAACAAAATAAATAAATAGAGAACCTCCATATACAAAACCCTATATCCAAAGTTGATCCAGAGGAAGACATAAAAAAAAAGCTTATATAAAGCATGGCCCAATTTACTCAAGTGCAGCAAAACAACATTCCTTTGATTCTTCCTGATCCCCCAAAGACAATCTGATATTCCCTGGATCAATAATCTCTGGTGTTACTACCTATAAATGTTAATATACCGTTACGTTTCTCACATCCTAAAATTAGTGCATGCAATTTACTTCTATTTTGCCTGTGCTGCAGCTCTTTTGCTGCATTAGCATATAAGATAAAATTAATCAGATCATAGCATTGTATATAAATAAAAATATAGGTGCAACATATAACATGGTGTAAAAGGTGGACTCAGAAAAAAGTCAGGTCACCGAATGAGATTTGCTCTGTGGCAGGGCTGTATTAATCTCAGGATAGTATGGACAGAAATACAAATGCAAGTGAAGTAGCTCCCATACAGGGGCGGACTGACAACTCATGGGGCCCCCGGGCAATAGGCAATCATGGGGCCCCTGTGTCCTTGCCTAAACTCAAAAAAGCCTATGAAAAAGGTACCAAGGGCATCTCATGGGGCCCCCTACTGACCCTGGGCCCTCGGACAGTGCCCGAGTTTCCAAATGGTCAGTCCGCCACTGCTCCCATATATTTATCACAACAAGATGTTTAGGTGTTTGCATGGAGTTCAGTTTAGAGGATAAGTTCACCTTTTAGAAAAAAATAATAAATGCACATTTTTTTGCAGGTAAATGTGCATTTCTTATTTTTGTCTGCAGGATCCTGGAAACCATTTCACCAGCAAACAGCAGATCGCTTATGCCATGCAGGTCTCCTGTAGATCTGTCAGTATATCAGCTTGCCATACGGGATGTACAAGCAAGCAGATATACTGACAGGAAGAATGCATGAACTACCACGGCACTTCACAGCATGGTCGTAGTTCATTGAGTACTACAAGCTGACAGGCGCTAAGGCTGTTGGGACTTGTAGTCTTTCATTCACAGAATGCTGTGAATGAGTGAAGCGGCTGGGTGGGCAGGGCCCCGCACAGCCATGTTTTTAAAAAAATTGACAGCTAGCAAGGGGGGAGAAGATCCCCTGCTAGCTTGCTAGCTGTCAAAGCGGGGAACAGGGGCCGGTCAAATCATAACATGTTACTTCCTGAATATGGGTGTAACATGTAACATGTTACGAAAGGTGAACTTATCCTTTAAGAAATTATTACATGTCTACAAAACCATTGTACTATGCATATTTTTTTATCAAAATGGCAGCTGCATTTGGAAATATGACATGATGATAAAGAACATGGCAAGACACCCTTCAGTTTTGTATGGATAAAATGTTGGGATACCAGATATGCTGGTAAGGAAGAAGACTACTTTATACGCTGTGATTACAGAATAAACAAAATCCCAATCGCCTCTTTTGATTAGCTTTCGTTTTGAAAAATAGATCTTGCACTTCAAAATACATTGATGCAAAAACAGAAATATTTTTTTAAAGGCACATTTTCAAAAAACTGTATGAGTAAGCTAGGTTCACACTGCTGCAATCCAACATCGATCCTATTTTCAGTGCGATTATGTTGCGCGACTTGGATGCAACTTTGATAAGGTCTGGAATCGCACCAGTACAGGAACCTTTTCTAAAATCACACTGGGGTTTATTTACTAAAGCTGGTTCACCCAGAATCTCATGCACCTGTGCATGGTAGCAAGTCAGTTTCTAACCTCAGCTTGTTCAATTAAGCTGATTTAGCAATAAAACCTGGAAGCTGATTGGTTTCTATGCAGAAGTGCACAAGATTCTAAGTGAACCAGCTTTAGTAAATAAACCCCACTGTGCTGAGTCCAAATTGATGTGAACAGGCACCAATAAAAACAATGTAACTTCCATTGTCATGCAGGGCCACTTAAGCCGCATCTGAAATGGCACTAGTGTGAATGGAGCTTTAACAGTTTGTGACCATACCTTGAAAGTGTAGTTTAGTATGAATTGAAACTGTACATACCCTGTGTAATTCCGCTGTTTTTTATTTCTGGCTCCACTGCTTGAATTGTGTCATCTTCAAGATAGAAATAGATTTTACACTGCCTGATGCGGAAGGTTTCTTCTTGTCTCTGAGGAACGTCTTCTTCAAAATATGCTTCAAAAGACAGAACCTGAAATATATAGCTAATTATTACTCAAAACAACATAAACTATGCAGAAACTTCAACCAAGGTATATTTTTGTGTAAATTCTGTAATAGTACATCATTCATTTATATATTTGTGAAACAAGTCAGTTTTTAATTCTGTCAGGGTGCCATATGGCTGCATTTATAAATCTGACATTAATTTTCAATAGGACTTACTGTATATAAAAGAGGCAATAAACCATTTGCTGATCATTACCAGCTTTTACAATGCTAAATTAGTATTGGATTCAGGAAACCTGACAAAGTTTCTCTCTTCTTTTAAAAGAGAAAAAAGGTTTATCTGGTGCCTCACTTTAACCCTAGCAGGAAACAGATATTGCCATCATCTAAACCAAGGGTCTCCAAAATTTCCAAACAAAGGGCCAGCTTACAGTCCTTTAAAGTTTAGGCTGGCTGGTGATAGAAAATGCCCCAACGTCACTGGGAGTAAACAATGCCTCAGGCTTGGAGGTCAGTGGGAGTAAAAAAATTCCATAGACCCTGTGGTTGGTACTCATTTGTAGTAATGGGAGGAATAGTGCCCCATCGCTGGTGTCAGTGGAGGGAATAGTGCCCACTGTTGGTGTCAATGGAAGAAATAATGCTCTGTCGTTTGTGTCAGTAGGAGGAATAGTGCCCCTTTGTTAGTGTCAGTGGGACGAATAGTGATCCATGAATGCTGTCAATAGCAGAAATTATGCCTCACTGTTGGTTGTGCCTAATCATTATTGTCAGTGAGAGGAATAGAGCCTCAATGGCTGGATAAAGAAAAGCAAAGGACAGTATCTAACCCACGGGTCACAGTTTAAAGACTATTGATCTAAACACTTGAAGCTTTTTTAATTTTTTTTTTTTATTATTATTATTATTATTAGTTTTGGGTAGAGAATGGAAGAATTAAAAAAATCTCCACAAAATGAGGGGAACTCCCATTGCAGAAAACTGTTACCAAAGCTGGTGTCCTCAATGAAAGGTTGCCCCTCCCATGTCCTCATGACATCTCAAAAATGTAGGATTTATCATAATTTTCTGTTTCCATGTGGATGGTCCCAAATAGGACCACCATTAGATGTCATGGGGCCCTGTACAGCCTACCTGCTGTGTATCCCCATACACTTTATCTCCACCCCCAATCCCAGTGTCTCCCCAGACACACAAGCTTCCAACAGACATATGACCTTCCAACTTCCACAGACAAGCAACATTTCAGACACACACAAACAATATTTCAGGCACACACAGATACAAAGCCTTCCAACACCAATAGACAAACTTCCAGACATCTGCGGACACACAACCTTCCAGCCCTCACAGATGCACAACCTTTCAACCCTCACAGACACACAACCTTCCAGACACCCACAAATTTACAACCTTCCAACACCAACAAACACACAACTTCCAGACAATCACAGACAAACAACCTTCCAGTCACCCAAAGACACATAACCTTCCAAACCTCACAGACACACAATGTTCCAGACACCCACAGACACATAACCTTCCAACACTCAAACACACACAGCCTTCCAAGCACCTGCAGACACACAACCTTTGAGACACCAACAGACAAACAACACACCAGACACCCTTAGACACAGAACCATCCACAAACATACAACATTCCAGACAACTGCAGATACACAACCTTCCAGAAGCCAACTGACACATAACCAACCTCCAACACATTACCAACCTCCAACACATGGCCACCCTCTAAGACCCACAGACACATAACCTTACAGACACCAACAGATACACGATCTATCATACACCTCCAGACTCACAACCCTCCAACACCTGCAGACAAACCATCCGGATACCCACGGGAAAAGCAGATCACTAAGCACTCAGCTCATTCTTATTATATAGTGTAGTGCAGGTTTTTACATTTCAATACACCATAGTTCACTCTTAATCTGTGGAGACTATCCTGGATAGAGTATCACATTTGTCCCAGCAATGAGAAAGAAGGAGGTGCACCACACAGAGCAGTACTGCCAGACTCTGCTATCCTGATGGGCTCCAGATCTGGCAAAAGGGTACTTTCTGAAACCCTTTGCCAATGGCTCCGCTCACAAATAGCGGTGTGAATCTTCTTAGTAGTGACACTAATGTTCAATAAAAACTTGGCAGAGTTGCCAATCTATTCCCATGCTACGCATAAACTAAAAAAATAAACATTTTACAAATTGTAAACTGAAGGGATTCACCATCTCTATTTGACTTGGTCAATGTTGTCAACGTTGTCACTGGAACACAAAGTGATGGGTAATCCAAAATTTTACAGATGTCACATGAGCCAGATTACAGGTGAAAATTCAACAGGAACAGCTGTTCTGGTGCCAACTGTCTTAAGCTTGGTACACACTGTTCACAGCATGTCGCACCAGAGGGCGATACTAATTGTACACATATTCTCAAATGACAAAGACTTTTTTTTTTGTTTGGCGTAGAAATTCTGTATTAGATGATATTGTTGTTTATTGTTTCTGATCATGTGCAGTCTGATTTTTCTCATCCGAAAACAGCACACATTATATCATTAGTTCTGTCAACTTTGGAGTTGGTCAATTGTAGGATTGTCCCTTTTATGGAAAATACAATTCATACGATCATACGATTTTCTGAATGTGTGTACACAACTTTCAACATCCAATTCAGACTTTCCAAAGAAAAATTTCTTAAGAGACAAACTCCAAAATTTTTCTCGTACGTGAACACATCTGATTTTCACTCAGTGTGTACTGGTTTCGTACAGGAAAAATCAGATACGAAAGTCTGCTGATCAGAAAGAATAAACAATGATAGTCTACACTACATGTTTCTACGTCAAACAAAAAAAAGCATTTGTCGTTCGAGAATTTTTGTACAACTAATACCATCCTCGGGTTCAATTTGCTGTGGAACATCAAGTAAAACCGGATGACCATTTCTTATAGTGTGTACCCAGCTTTAGAGTAAACTCTTCCTCTCACTTCCTGTTGTGCATTTGGGCAGGAATTTTAAAGTAAATCTCTGCAGTAGGAATAATAAAACCAGGGGCGGACTGACCATTCAAGCACTCGGGCACTGCCCGAGGGCCCGGGATTAGTAGGGGGCCCCATTAAATGCCCCTTTTTTATAGGCTTTTTTTGAGTGTGGGCAAGGACATAGGGGCCCCATGATCCCCTATTGCCCGGGGGCCCCATGAGTTGTCAGTCCGCCCCTGAATAAAACACAAAATAAAACAATTACCACAGGTTTTAATCAATTCCTACTTTATCCAAAACAAAAAGTAGAGGTTTGAGTTTACAAATACATTAAGCACCGATCCCTTCATGCTTCATCCAGAACCAACCTAAGTCTGTGTCATATAGATATACAGTTAGGTCCATATATATTTGAACACAGGTACAATTTTCATACTTTTGGCTCTGTATGCCACCAGAATAAATTAAAATGAAACAATCCAAATGAATCTGAAGTGCAGACTTTCATCTTTAATTCAAGGGGTTGAACATAAACATTAAGTACAAATTATAGGAACTGCAACCATTTTTATACACAGTCCCTCCATTTTTAGGGGCTCAAATGTAATTGAACAAATGAATATAATCATAAATAAAATGTTCATTTTTAATATTTTGTTGAAAACCCATGGACATTACCAAAGACTAGGTTTCCTCCTTTCTGATGCTTTGCCAGGCTCTAACTGCAGCTATCTTTAGTTGTTCTTTGTTTGTGGGTCTTACTGCCTTTAGTTTTGCCTTCAGCAAGTGAAATGCATGCTCAATTGGGTTGAGATCAGGTGACTGACTCAGCCATTGCAGAATATTCCACTTCTTTTCCTTCAAAAGCTCCTGGGTTGCTTTTGCAGAGTGTTTTGGATCATTGTCCATCTGTACTGTGAAGCACCATCTAATCAACTTTGCTGCATTTGGTTGAATCTGGGATGACAATATATCTCTAAACACTGCAGAATTCATCCGGCTGCTTCTGTCTTCTGTCACATCATCAATAAACACCAATGACCCAGTGCCACTGGAAGCCATGCATGCTCATGCCATCACACTGCCTCTACCATGTTTTACAGATGACATTGTGTGCTTTGGATCATGAGCTGTTCCAAGGCTTCTCCACACTTTTTTCTTCCCGTCATTCTGGTACAGATTAATTTTAGTTTCATCCGTCCAAAGAATTCTTCTCCAGAACTGGTCTGGCTTTTTTAGATGTTTTTGGCAAAGTCTAATCTGGCTTTTCTATTCTTCAGGCTTATGAATGGTTTGCACCTTGTAGTGAACCCTCTATATTTGCTATCGTGAAGCCTTCTCTTGATTGTAGACTTGGATAATGATACGCCCACCTCCTGGAGAGTGTCCTTCACTTGTCTGGATGTTGTGAATGGGTTTTTCTTTACCACAGAGAGGATCCTGCGATCATCCACCACTGTTGTCTTCCATGGACGTCCATGCCTTTTTATGTTGCTGAGCTAAACAGTGCATTCTTCTTTACTCAGAATGTACCAAACTGTTGATTTGGTCTCTCCTAATGTTGTTGCTACCTCTCTGATGGATTTGTTTCATTTTTGAAGCCTTACAATGGCCTGTTTTACTTGCATGGGCAGTTCCTTTGAACGCATGATGTAGGTTCACAGTAATAGATTCCAAATGCAAATACCACACTTAGATTCAACTTCAGACCTTTTACGCTTAATTGATGAAGAAATAATGAAGGAGCAGCCCACACCTGGCCATGAAACAGCTTTTGATTCAATTGTCCAATTACTTTTGGTCCCTTGAAAAAGGGGGGGGTGGCTGCTCTTAAGAGCTGTAATTCCTAAACCCTTCCTCCAATTTGTATGTACATACCCTTAAATTAGACCTGAGAGTGTGCACTTTCAGCCCATATCCATTATATAACTATAGCTTGAATATGTTTTGGTAAATACCTGAAAAAAAAACAAAATTGTGCCTATATTCAAATATATATGGGCCTGACTGTATAACAGCCATGACAAATATCTTTTATCAAGTAACAGATACATTTCATAAAAACAGGTCAGAAATTAAATACAAACAAAATACAAACCTGTTTATCAAATGCAACCCAAGAAGGAGCATCACTGCCTACTCCTCGAGGGAAGACACTGAATTTCGGCTTCAATTTCTGTCCAAAAAGTGGCTGTCCTCCAATACCTGGCTTCTCTTCACTCAGCAACATAGAGATGTCATTAGAGTAGCCAAAATGCTGAGACTTATGGAACTTTTCTTTTCCTAGCTGAAAATCCAAATAAAAATGAAAAATAAAACAATATACAATATATTGCATATATAATTTACAACTATAGTGCACTGTGCGGGGGATTTACTAAAACTGGTGCACACAGAATCTGGTGCAGCTGTTCATGGTAACCAAGCAGCTACCAGCTTTTTTGAGAAAGAAAGATATGGTGCCAACTTTGCTAATGTTTTTCAAATATCACCAAACTTATTCCAAAAATCATGTGAGAGGTAAAACAGAATAATAAAAAAATACAAATAAATTATTACAAAAGTGGTAAAAAAAAACCTTCAATATATCTCATACATAACCACCTTGTAGGTGCGCTGTGTTTACCATACCACAAAAAGAATAATATATCACATGTGAATAGGTGTAGCTGCCCCTTTATTAGTACCCCTGGTACTCCTACAAATGAATATATAGCATCAAGTAGGTGCTTTTATTATTCAAAACTATCCCCCAATCAATCTACATAATACAAAATCCAAATCAAATCACTTTAAGACATGTAGTGAATAAATCGAGCTACGTCACAGTCCAACACCAATGTGGAAAAAAAATCCTCTTTTTGTGCCACCACTTTTTCCAAAAGTGCTTCACCTCATGTGCCACCACAATGCGCTTACCACAGATCCATGACTCTTTTAACCAATTCAATACCTGGCAATTTTACACCTTCATGCCCAGGCCATTTTTCAGGTATCAGCGCTCTCACACTTTGAATGACAATTGCGCGGTCATACAACATTGTACCCAAACTAAAATTTAGTCATTTTCTTCACACAACTAGAGCTTTCTTTTGGTGGCATTTAATCACCGCCGGGATTTTTATTTTTTGCTAAATTAACAAAAAAAGAACAAAAATTTTGAAGAAAAAACACGTTTTTCTTTGTTTCTGTTATAAAAGTTTACAAATAACTAATTGTTCTTCATAAATTTAGGCCAAGATGTATTCTGCTACATGTCTTTGGTAAAAATAACCCAAATTAGGATGTATTTTTTAGTTTGTAGGAAAGTTATAGAGTTCACAAACTATGGTGTAGATCTGAATATTGATCAATCCTGAAGTACTGACAGCCAATCTAATTTCTTGAGGTCCAAGAATGTCAGAACAGTACGGATATCCCCCAAATGACCCCTTTTTGTAAAGTAGACAGTCCAACGTACTTCATAAGAGGAATGGCGAGTTTTTTGAAGTTGTATTTTTTTTGTCATAATTTTTCGGAAAATTAAAAAATTAAAAAAAATTATTTTCACTATTTTTTTTTACATACTGTCACCAGTGCAGTACAGCATCATCATATAACTGGCATGGCGGTGATCAGGGACATTGCCTGGTGACAGTATGAAAAAAATATATATATATTTTTTTTTAATTATTTTTAATTTTGTATTACATTTTTTTTTATTTTTTTAAGATTTTATTTTCATATTTCACTATGACCAAAGTAGTACAATGTTACCATAGTAACATTGTACTACTTTGGGGAAGTGATCAGTATTTTTTTTTTTACACAATTTGCTTATAGCAAAGAATTACTTTGCTATAAGCAAGCATTTACCTGAATGACATCGATTCATTCAGGGTTTTTCTTTTTTTTGTGCATAGCTGTGATTTGGCCACAGCTAATCACATGACATGTGCATGTGATCGCTGTGACCATTCACAGCTAGACACTAGTATACAATGGATGGCATGAATGAAGCCATCCATTGTATACAACTGTCATGTGATCTGCTGTGATTGGTCACAACAGGTCACATGGTACCGGCAACGAGGGCCGGTACTCAGATCCGTCATTGGCCGTGCCCGAGGTACACAGCCGGTGACAGATCACGCCGCTGTGCGGCTCTGCAAGCGTGAAGACTGCGCATGTGCGGGAGGACGCCAAATGGCGTCCACCCCGGAAATCTAGTGCATTTTTGCGGCCGCCAAAAGGCCATTGGCCGGGCGGCAAATGGTTAATCAAAAGAAAAGGTCTTTAACTGCTGATGTTCACTTTATCCAATGTAAATGCCACCCAAAGGAAACACATCCTAGAGGGTCTAGAAATGGCAATGGCCAACAATTATTTTTGGTATAAGGGTGAGTTCTAAAACCAAGTGAAATGGGTAGCTATGGGGACTAGGTATGCCCCAAGTGTAGCCAACATTTTCTTGAACAAATGGGAAGAGGAGGGTTTTTTTCCAAACTAGGGTCCCAACTTAGATTATACAAAATATATATTGACGATATCTTTATTATTTGGCAGGGATATAAGAAGGATCTAATACGATTTCTAGGGCTAAATATTAATCAGTATAACATCATATTTACTAGCACTTTGAATAAAAAGATGGCACTCTTTCTAGATTTTGAGATCTGGAAAGTAGGACCATTATTTTACACATGTACCCACTTCAAAGAGAAAGACAGGAACAAATATTTATCTTTTAGGAACTGTCACCATCCAGGAAGAGTGAGAGCCATCCCGAAGGGACATTTCATGAGGATTAAAAGAAACTGTCTACAAGATGAGGATTATATGGCCCATTCTAGTATATTAATTGAAAGGTTTAAGATGAAGGGGTACAAACAAAAAGAATTAGAAAAAACTAGGGACCTGCTAAGAGGAATGGATAGGGAGAGATTATTGACCAAACAAGAAAAGAAGACAAAAGAACTCTTTTGGAAGAAGTGGTGGCACAAAAAGAGGATTTTTTTTCCACATTGCTGTTGGACTGTTATGTAGCACGATTTATTCACTACATGTCTTAAAGTGATTTGATTTAAATTTTGTATTATGTAGATTGATTGAGGGATAGTTCTGTATAGTGTAAGTGCTTACTTGTTACCAGGTTTTTTTTTGTCAAAACTTAAGCCCTCATTCAAACTAGTGCGATTTGTCATGCGATTTGACAATTCCAAATCACATGACAAGCCGCACCCCATTGCCGGCAATGGAACCGTTCAATTTGCCTTTGACTTATGTCACAGCGACTTTGAAAAAGAAAAATTTCCTGCACTACTTCTTTTTGCGATTTCATTGCAACTTGCATTTACTTCTGTTAAATTAAGTCGCAAGGTGCAATGAAATCACACTGATCTGCGATTTTGAAATTGTGCTACATTAGTGCAATTTCAAAGTCACACCAGTGTGAACCAGGGCTAACTGAACAAGCTGAAGTTAAAAGCTGATTGGTTACTCTGGACAGCTGCACCAGATTCTGTGTGCACCATTTTTGTAAATCTCCCCCAGTGTGTCTAAATAAAATTTACAACACAACAATACTATTTGGGGATTTGGGTATGCATGACTAATGCACAGAATATTTTACTGGCAGTATATGAATACTGAAGCAGCTCCTGACCATGGGACTTTAGTTAGTATCCGTATGGGGCAGGGGGAGAGTGGGGTACTTAAGGTGGGGAGAGGTAAGTTCTCTTAGTCTGAAAGTTTTCTTATCCTTTATATTAAATATGTTTATCCTCAGTCACCCAAATTTCTCCTCACTTCCTGTGTCAGGAAGAAAATTGTAAATTTTCTTAGTGGGCCCATAGAGAACAGAAAATACTGGCAGATGCTCTAACCCAGGGTTTCTCAACCAGGGTTCCGTGAAACCTTAAGGTTCCTCCAGGGATTGTTAGGGGTTCCTTAAGCAATGAGCAATTTCTGCCTCTCAGATAAGTTCCCACTGACACCATTGATCTTTTTAGCTATCTTTAGGGGGTAATTCTTTACAGTAACTACAAGTATAAGGAGCATTCTTACCACTAATCATCACACTAATGTGGCATGAGTTTTTTTAGTAGGGGTTTCCTGAGACTGGAAAGTTATCTTAGGGGTTCCTTTGTCTCGAAATGTTTGAGAAAGGTTGCTCTAATCCATCTCAAAATTAAACAAAAATATCTTGGCTGAAGATACACGTTAATCATTTTACTAAACATTTAAACAACAAACAATGGCATATACAAATGGAATGAAAGAGAATATAAATAGATAATTCACCTTAGATTCAATTTACTAAGGGCTCATTCACACTGGACTATTTTCTAACTCTTGCCAAACGCCCCTATAGTGTTTGATAGGCATTAGACAGGCGTTTGGGAAGCGTTTTTAAAGCTCCTCAAATGCTCCCCAAATGCCCTATGCGAGTTTTTGATGCCTATAATGAAGTTTAGTGGTATTAACGCTCCGCAAATGCCTCGCAAACGCCTCGCAAACACCCGCAAACGCCTGCCAGGTGTTTGAGGAGCGTCAAAATAGACTTGAATGGGAAGCTTCAACTCCTCCTGATTTCAATGTGAACAGCACTATGTGCTGCCATGTCTAGAATTTTCATAGGCGTTTGAAGAGCATTAAAAACGCTTCCCAAACGCCTGACTAATGCCTGCTAACAAACCTAGTGTGAACTTAGCCTTAGATAGATGAGTTGTTTTAAAGCGGAAGTAACCCCCTCTCTCCTTTACAGCAAAGAAAGCTGCCATTTTAGCCTCAGTTTGATCTGCAGGTGTCATGGTGCTGCACATCTGATCTGCTAAGACACCAGCCATCTGATGACTTGAAAGAGCTAACATAAGCACACTAGCAACAGTAACAGTTATGTACTTGTTTTGGAACACAGTTAAAGTGGTTGTAAACCTCAAACGTGAATAATGAACAAAGCATGTCATTCTATAGTGTGCATTTGTCTCAGTCCAGAGCACCAAGAGTCATTTTTCTCTGTTACCTCATTTTTCTGTTACCAAGAGAAAAAAGGTGACAGGGGAGGGATCTCCAGCACACAGCCTGTGATTGTCAGACTCAGCTCTGTTCTTTCAAGTTGTGTGGAGGGTGTGTGTGTGTCTCTTTCCTCCAATCAGCTCTCAGCTCTCCTCACCGAGCTCTGCAGTGTGTAATTTCAGCTCTTTGGCCCCTGTTTTCTGGAAGCTCCAACAATCTTTATAAAATCTGTACTTCAAATGGCTGTAGAAAACAGAAAACTACAGATAAACAGGTACACCTTATGTAGGAGAATGTGTTTCATCTCTGTGTATCACCTGAGGTCAATCGCTTCACTAGGTATATGTACAGGTTTACAACCACTTTTTAATCAGTGAGCTTAGTTCCATTTTTACGCTACTTGTTATTTTATTCCATGATAATTTTCTCCTAAACATGATCAATTCAAAAATCTCTATGCTGTTTTTGAGTGTGTAGGCAGACATTACCTCATCTTTAACTAAACAACACGCCTTGTAACCAGAAAGTGAGAGTTTTCTCATACTTAAAGGGGAACTAAACTCATGGATTATCTCACACCATGTGCAAAGACATGAGTTTTGCAACAACACAAAGAAAAAAATTGTTCTCTATGTGCAGGGGCGGACTGACCATTTGGAAACTCGGGCACTGCCCAAGGGCCCAGGGTCAGTAGGGGGCCCCATGAGATGCCCCTGGTACCTTTTTCATAGGCTTTTTTGAGTTTGGGCAAGGACACAGGGGCCCCATGTTCCCCTATTGCCCGGGGGCCCCATGAGTTGTCAGTCCGCCCCTATCTATGTGCCTTGTTCACACCACAACACTAGTATCAGCTGCAGATTTTTTCTGTGCAGGAATCTGCAATATATATAAAACTCACTGAAACGCACATGAAAACTGATGTAAGCTAGTGTCTGTGCAAGCGAAACCTGCAAGTTTTTTCCATCAGTTTTTCTGCATGTATGGTGGAATGAGGCCTTACTGTTTCCCTATACAGTTACATTCAAGGCATGCCAGGAATGCTGTCATATTTATTTGTACTCTCAATTAAACTGTCAAGCCATCAAATGGCTGGTGTCTTAACTGATCACATGTGCAGCACCATGGCAACTGCAGATCAAACAGAGACCAAGATGGCAGCTTCCTTGACTATAAAGGACTGGAAGGTTTAGTCCCCCTTTAAGGGATGGGACAGGTTTAGTGAGTGGGCAATGGCCTGCAGAGAACTGAGTATGTAACAGTGCAGCTGTGTGTTCTCCTTTTTGAGGAGAAGTCTGGCTGGGAACTAAGGGAAAGGAATTGTCCTCCTGGCAGTGAGAGAGAACCCCTCACAGAACACACACCAGGTTACCTGGACCTCTGTATTCCATGGGCCTTAAATGTTTGGCTGGACTTTCTGAGCCAAAATCTGAATTACAGCAAATTTCAGGCCTGCACAAGAGGTTCTCCAGAAGTATGGGGTTGTTATGGATCAGTGGGATGGGCTGAGCCAATCTCAAACCAACAGCTGTGCATGTGTTGGCAGACAAGCAGGACCATGGGAGCTTTTTCGATTATAATATACAGATAAACTGGATAGTCCATTTTATTGGTAGGGCCTCAGCTGCAGGGTGCAGTCACATGAAGCAGTGATAGGGACCCAGCTACTTATTTTTCTTCCCCTAAAGATGTATAGCAGAGTGCCCATTTCATCACTAAGCTCAAATACAAGTACAGGTCCCTTGAACTGCATCTACCACCACTTCTTGGGTTCTGGGAGATATCCAGAGAATATATTTTTTTCAGGTTGACTCCTTCAGCAGCTCAGAAAGAGCACACTCGATGAGGAAGAGATATCTAGGCAAGTAATCTGCAGCCAGGTGAACAGCCCTTCACTGTCAGAACCTGTATGTGGCAGCTGGACTGGAGCCTAATAACACACAGCTTCTCCAAAAGACCGAGCTTCTGCTGAGTATCCTTCTCTGATTGCTACCAGTGTACTCCAGTTCCAGTGGGGTGGTGCTTTGTCATTGGGATCCCTTCATCTATCCAGACTGTCCAGCAAGAACAACAGTTAGCAGCACAGTAGTAATATCACCAGATCTCACTCAAAAGACTAGTAGTCAAAAGCAGCAGTGCCTTAGATCTCATGCTGCAGATATACAGCTATGAGGTTGTAGGAACAGGAGTGCCTAGGCACACTCAAGCACCAGGAAGTGCACTGCTATTTTCAGGAGGAATTCTAGACAAAAGGTACATTTTTCTTGGTAGTGCTTATGCACAATAATATTTCCTATATGTTCCTTATAACTCAGCCAATCTTCACTTTTTTGGGGGGGTCATAGTAGTCATAGCATGTGAGTGGGGACAGGAAACATCAAGAAGTAATGACGAAACTTGGAGAGGAAGGTCATCTTGACCACACTGATCCTGCCAAACAATTATATATTCTGTTGCTAATTCTAGAGAAGGACTTCAAGTTTCTTAAAGATACCAGGGTAATTATCCCCAGAGAGCAAGTTGATGGAGGGAGTGAGATAAATTCTTCAAGAGGGAAGTTTGGAGACCCATTTAAAGCTAAAGTTGGAATGGAAAAGGGAAATATTCACTTTTTGAGTTCAGTTCCACTTTATTATTCATTATTTTATCAAAGTCTTTTTTCATCATTGCCTCAAATGGCTCCATTTTAAACATTAAACCAAAAATAACATGGGAAATAAAATAACTCAGGCTTTATGCTTCTGTGAATAAAGTATATCTATAGTCAAAATGCTTCTTAACAATCAATGACTCGTCCCTACTGCTGAGAGCAGGAATGAGTCACTAGTTGCTAGGGCACTGGCAGGTGCCAGATCCTTAACAATCTGCAAAAACTCAGCAAAAAAAGTTGAAAAAATGCATGTACATGCATTTCACATGCATCTTTGGTGCCTTTCCATTGATGTCTATGGGGCCAAATCACACCTGCAATCCCACCAAAGTACCACAGGAGCCTTTTGCAAACTCGCACTGTGCTCTACTGCAATGATGTGAATGGGCAATATACAGAATAATATGATTTCCATTGTCATGCAATTCTGTGGGACTCAAGACACATGTGAAATTGCACTAGTGTGAACCAGGCCTAAGCAGCTGAGATGGCACCAGAAAGCATACAAAGAAACCAGAAAACTGTTGAAAGAGATGGCTGATAGATAGGCAGTGCTCTCAACATTAAAGGAGATTTTTCAAGAAACTTATATCGGATTTACAGAAATAACTATCTTTTGTTTTGCTATGACGGTGTTAAAAAAGGAAAGTGCATGCTGTGACTTTAGATCTTTATTAGGCCATATGTGACAAATATAATCTAAACACACAGCTTGTGAATAAAAGTAATCTAAATGTATGCTTGGGACACATCTCCTCCATGAGTTCAAGTAGATGCCAGAGAACCCTTCCTTTGCTAGCACAGACTATAGCAGGGGCAATGATATGATCCTAGAAGTCCTGGGGATTAGGTGACCCCCCCCCCCCCACACCCGAAACATAGACTGAAATATTGTGAGGCTTGTTGCATAGCAAAGAGTGGGTGAGACTGCTTCTTCTCCCTCATAAAGCACCCCTCTAACAATGACTTGAACTGCAGAGGGGAGCCTGGATATTTTCCTGATATTAGGCTCATTGAGCCTATAGGCCAGCCTTTCTCATCCTTTTTACCCCAGAGGGACTGTTATAATAATTTTCAGGTCTCACAGAACCCCTGCTAAAACGAATTCATTAGGAGTCAGTGAGACAAATGCCCTTTACATTGGTATCTATTGGGAAAAATCTCCCTTACATTGATGTTTGTGCTGAAGACCGTGCTGGACTGACTGGATCAGTCACTGGTCGTAGGTCGGTGGTTGCATGGGTGGGTAGAAAAATGTCCCTCCAGTTGGTTGTGCCCAACGATGGATAGTGGTAGTAACCCTTTTACGGTTTGGGCTGCTGGTGCGGCCTTAAGGTTGTTTCCAAGTAGACTTAGAATAATAGAAAAGAAGGAGGGCCCCATGTCCATAAGAATGCACATTTTATGGTAGATTAAGAGGCATTTAGTGAGAATGACAAGTACATCAAGAAAACATGTTTCTAGAGAAAAGACTATCCCTTCTTCAGGGCTGTTGCTGCACGCTATTAAATGGGAAAGATTCCCACACTACTTATATATTTTGCAGGTTTCAGAGGAAAAACTGACAGTGGTGGCTGTTGATCCAGGGGCAGCAAATCTTACTTAAAGACTGCTAAAATGATCATTGGAGTCATGCAGCTGGCTCTGACAATTGGCAGTGGCCCCAGAAAACCTTGCAACACTATCAAATAGAAGGTGGATTAGCCACATCTCATGGAACCCCTAACAATCTCTGGAGCAACCCCAGGGTTTTACAGAACCCTGATTGAGAATTGCTGCTATAGACAAACCAAAGACAATAAGGGGGTCAAATTTTAATGGATTTAATGCCCTAAGTAACAAAGCTCTGCCCATGATCAGCTGTGGTGCCCTAGACAACATTCTATGCTTTCTAGCATTAAAGCTTCCTCTGATTCAGAGATCATGAAGTCATCTGCCCACCTTTCTACTTCAGCCACCCAGAGGAAGCTTTGTATTCATTCATAGAATGCAAAGTTCCCTGTGAATGGCTGAGCAGGCTTTTCTTTGTTCCAAGAGTGGAATGAGAAAGTTCCTGTTCTGCTGCTGGAACACAGCACTGTATACTATATTCAGCTGACGCTATGTACACTTCATACTGTGCTGACAGCTACTGCATCGGTTAGTGAAGTAAATAGTTTGTTTGGATGAGCTTGGTCCAAACAAACTATTTAACCTTCAGTAGAACATGGAGATCAGCTTTAAATTTGGTCCTGGTTCTGTTCATGTGTCTCATTGATATTTTTAACAGACTTACGAATGGTTATAAGTTATCAGAACATATATAAGTTATCAGAACAGAGCTATCCAAGCAGTACACTATGAATGAACAGTTTGTGTAATGTGAATTTAATTTCCGATGTTGCCTTCATAGTGGACTTTTAAATGTTATTCATAGGTGTCAGAGATTTTGTTACATCCATCAACCATACTTTTGTTTGTACATTTTTTTAAATAAAAAAATTCAATATTCACTTATGTTCACTGCTACATATAATAATAACAATGATCTGTTGAAAGCCAAGGACAACATAAATTGCTATTCTGCTACATAAAATATGGCAAGCAAAAGAAAGATCAAATTTAATAGCTACACCTGACCCAGCGATAAAGGCCATTTGAATTTCAGTAATATATAAATATAATATGCCTGAATATTTGAGAACAGTATCCTGAGATCGATGTAGAAATTGGTAAATGCTTTCCCATACATATATATTAACATTTTTGCCAATTTTACCTAACCAATAAATAGAATTTCAGTAAGTGCTGAAAATATAACAGAATACATATACTTGAATGAATGTTTTTTAAAACAACCGCAACCTTATACAGCCTTGGATTGTGGCAAACTAGTAGCTAAGGACTAGTCTGAAAAATAAATTACATTCCAGTCAATCTTGAAAAATGAACTTCTTGCATGTTTTCTTGCCTTTTACTAAGCTGCAAGGTTACTAGAAAGGGGTTGGTGAAATTAACAAAAAACTAATGGAACACACTCTCTTACTTCCTTCACCTCTCGAGTTTGCTCAGAAGCAGATATAAGAAGTTACTGTTATTCCACTTACTTAACACAGTCAAGACTTGCATCCCTGTTCCTTGAAAAATAGGGGATCATGGGGCCCCTGTGTCCTTGCCCAAACTCAAAAAAGCCTATGAAAAAGGTACCAGGGGCATCTCATGGGGCCCCCTACTGACCCAGGGCCCTCGGACAGTGCCCGAGTTTGAAAATGGTCAGTCCGCCCCTGCTACGGGGTAGACTATACACCCTGCAGCTGCACATGGAGCAGCGAACTGTTACCACCCATGTCTCCAGCACCCCATCAGCAAAACTGTCTGAAGCCGCTGCCTTCCCACCAGCTGACGAACTGGAAGCCCCGACCTCTAGCATGGAGCCTTCCTGGTCCTCTCTGGCGATCTAGATGCACCCTCAGATGCTGAAAGCCTGCCAGAGGTCTTAACCAAGCACCCAATGCCAGCCCTGCAGGATGCCGACCTGCTGGCAAGATTCAAGACCATGCTGCAGAATTAACTCTCTGCAGTCAAATCAAAGCTGGCAGCCCAGCTGACCAGGGAAATCAGGGAGCCGGGCAAACGCACCAATGTCCTGGAGGACAAGATGGATGCCGCTGCTATGGTGATTGAGAATCATGAGCAGAACCTTTCTGACCTGAAGAAGGAACTCGAAGCGGACCTATTAATGCTTGGGATTTTGAGAACAGATCCCGTAACCTGCGTCTGCGTGGCCTGCCTGAATCCATTGAGGATCTTACCTCCTCCGCCACTGCACTATTACAGGAATTGGTGCCAGCCATACGGATCAAGTGTCTGGAATTCAAGTGCATCCATAGAGTCCTGGGGCCGAAGAAACCGGAAGCCCCCCCCCCCTGCAGGGACATTATTATAAAGTTTACCTTTTACCGCACAAAGGAAATGTACCTGCAGGCAACTCGGGCAAACCCGTACTAACTTTTTGTGAATCTGGCACCCTCCACCATCCAGAAACAGCGCCAGATGAAGCCATAAATGTTGATACTCTTGGATCATCACATTACAGTGACTTGAAAAAGTATTCATACCCCTTGAAATTTTTTACATTTTGTCATGTTACAGCAAAAAACATTGATGCATTTTATTGGGATTTTATGTGTTAGACCAAAACAAAGTGGCATGTAATTGTGAAGTGGAAGGAAAATGATAAATGGCTTTTAAAATTTTTTACAAATAAATATCCTGAAGCGTGAGGCGTGCATTTGTATTCAGCCCCCTTTACTCTGATACCCCTAACTAAAATCTAGTGGAACCAATTGCCTTCAGAAGTCACCTTATATCGCAAGCTTTGAACATCTCACAGAGCACTGTTCAATCCATTATCCAAAAATGTAAAGAGTATGGCACAACCGCAAACCTACCAAGACATGGCCGTCCACCTAAACTGACAGGCCAGGCAAGGACAGCATTAATCAGAGAAGCAGTCAAGAGGCCCATGGTAACTCTGGAGGAGCTGTAGAGACCCACAGCTCAGGTGGGAGAATCTGTCTACAGGACAACTATTAGTCGTGCACTCCACATATCTGGCCTGAAGAGTGGAAAGAAGAAAGCCATTGTTGAAAGAAAGCCATACGAAGTCCTGTTTGCAGTTTGCAAGCCATGTGGGGGACACAGCAAACATGTGGAAGAAGGTGCTCTGGTCAGATGAGACCAAAAGTGAACTTTTTGGCCTAAAAGCAAAACACTGTGTGGCGGAAAACTAACTCTGCGCATCACCCTGAACAGACTATCCACACCATGAAACATGGTGGTGGTAGCATCATGTGGGGATGCTTTTCTTCAGCAAGGACAAGGATGATGGTCAGAGCTGATGAGAAGATGGATGGAGCCAAATACAGGGCAATCTTAGAAGAAAACCTGTTAGAGTCTGCAAAAGACTTGAGACTGGGGTGGAGGTTAACCTTCCAGCAGGACAACGACCCTAAACATATAGACAGAGCTACAATGGAATGGTTTAGATCAAAACATATTCATGTGTTAAAATGGCCCAGTCAAAGTCCAGACCTAAATCCAACTGAGAATCTGTGGCAAGACTTGAAAATTGCTGTTCACAGATGCTCTCCATCCAATCTGACAGCTTGGGCTAATTTGAAAAGAAAATTGGGCAAACATTTCACTCTTTAGATGTGCAAAACTGGTATATGACATACTCAAAAGACTTGCAGCTGTAATTGCAGCGAAAGGTGGTTCTACAAAGAATTGACTCAGAGGGGCTGAAGTGTGCACACCACACTTCACATATTAATTTGTAAAAAATATTGAAATATTGAAAACCAGTTATCATTTTCCTTCCACTTCACAATTATGTGCCATTTTGTGTTGGTCTATCACAGTGTTTCTCAACTTTTTTTAGTCAAGGCACCCTTTAAAATTATGGGCAATGTCAAGGCACTCTCTAAAATTATGATCAGTCCCAAGGCACCATTTAAAACTATGGAAAGTCTTGAGGCACCCTATTCTAAAATGTAAAAAACTATTATAATAGTTTTATATAATGCAGCAACACCCACACATGTAGGACACCCAACATTAGAGGTAATTTATTCTTCCAAAGCAAATACACTTTTGCATGCTGGTGCTGACTAGAATTCCATTGTTTCTTTTCTCCCTCAGTTTGTCTCCATCACTCTGCTAATGTGACCCCAGTACTGACAGAGAGGAGCAGGGGAGACTCAAATAAGGATGCTGTGCAGGCAGCTTACATCCTCCTTATCAACTGATGATGTCATTGGTTGTCAGGATGCCAGAGGCTAGAAGTTTCTAATGATGCACAATGAAAACCTAAGGCTTTGTGTAACTAAAAGGCAGGCTTGTTCCACCGGCTGGCTTGTATACAGGTTTTGGGCAATTTGTAGACATTTTGCCAAGACACCCCTGAAGAAACCTCAAGGCACCCCAGGGTGCCTGGGCACCGTGTTTGAGAAAGGCTGGTCTATCAGATAAAATCCCAATAAAATACATTTCATTTTTGATTGTAACATGAAAAAATGTGGAAAATGTCAACGGGTTTGAATACTTTTTCAAGGCACTGTAAATACCAATGGGGCTTCCTGTTCAAAGTCACCTTCACCTACCAGAGCTGGAGCCATATGGTCTACAACCCGGAGGAGAACAAGTTGACCCTGGAGGTGCTTCACCTTCTGTCGCAGCTGGACACCACAAGTAGCCTGACTAATGGACACAGCCCTCGAGTGCGCTTCCTCCTTCCGGTCAGTTGGGTCGCATATGGGAGAAAGTTGGAAGCCGTCACCACTTCCTCCCTCGCACAGCCCCCACAATCAAGATCCTCACGCTCTGACCCAGGTTGAATTGTGATCTGTGGGAAAGCAATGTTCTTTTTTTTTTCTTATTGTAGGGCTTGGCCGCCTGGTTGAGAACCTTTTGACCTGACTAGTGTAGCAGCCCTGACTGCCCTCCACTGGACTCTATGTCCCTTTGTTCATCTTCTTTTTTGTTTTTTTCTCTGAACTTTGTCCTGGATGACATGAAAGGTGGCTGCCAGTGCCACCCGTCTGGAAGATGCTACATTAGGCTACTGACTTCCCATCGTTTGGCCTAAACTGCCCTTTCCCTGATCAGGATGGATTGCCCCTCCTTCCCGACTTTTGACATTTCTCACTCCCCTTTTCTCCCCTTCCCCTTCCTCATTCTTGCTTTAGGCTCCCTACTTCACTGGAATTTGCCTTCGTAGCATGTGGTTTTTTTTTTATCCCCACTTGCATATTCTACCACCTTTCCTCATCTGTACCCTAGTGGGTGATGGACATCTTACCATAAGTATAGCTTTTTCCTTTTGAGGTTAAGTTGCTGTAGCGGGTTCATATTCTTTTGCTCATATTGTATGTTCAGGAATTCCTCCTGCCTCGGTGGACGCTTGTCTCTGTATTGGTGGTCTGTATTGCCAGGCCCATGACTTGGGCTGGTTCTGTTTACAATGGGATTGTGGATGTTTTTGCAACCTGAAGGTCACTGCTTTTTTGGGTTCATTTCTTGAGTTATGTAATTGGGTTATTGTACTTTTTTATTATATTGATTGTGTATTTTCTGCCCTCTGATTTCCCCTAATCTTCTAATACCTCCTCCCTCTGTCTCCCTCCTTTTTATTTTCTCTCTTTTCCCCTTCCCCTCCTCACCCTCAGTTGTCTAAACAGCTGTCCACTCTCTCCTGAATGCCTCATGGTATTTTATAGCTCAACCATGTGCCCAAGGGTAGGACCACCCCCCAATGTGTGTCCTAACTATTGAGATGCGTACTCCACATGTCGTGTTATTGTTGCACTATGTGCTTATGCACCAGCTTTCTAATCTATTCTCTCTTCCCCCCTGCTCTTTTTCCTTTCTTACACAATGGACCTGTAATCTGTGGGAAGACCATGGTTTATGCTGTCTGGACCTCTGCCCACTGCTCATTACCGTGGCCCACCTACCTCGTCTGGTATGGCTCTGAGACCCTTGAAGATTTACTCCCAAAACATTCACAGCTTCAATTTCCCAGTTAAACGGTCCAAGGTGATACATCATCTAAAATCCCAGGCTGTAGACATAGTCTGCCTTCAGGAGATGAGATTTCACAGTCCTCCAGCCCTCAATACCTCTCTCCGCTCTACCCAATCTTTTTCTCTTCTCTTTCTCCCGAGAAACATAAGGGAGTGTTGATTGCATTTAAATGTAACCTACTTTTCAATTGCTCTTGTGAAAATATTGATCCCACTGCTAGATACCTACTTTTGCAGGGTACCATCACGGATCAGGGGGTGACCTTGGCAGGGTAATATGCTCCAAATAGGTATCAACGTAAGTTTTTTTCTCACTTACTGCAAGTTGTCTCACGATGCCAGCAGGGTGTTTTCCTCCTCATGGGAGACTAGAACATGACGCTTAACTCTTTCTTCGACAGGCACTCCTTGAGTGGGGCAACCCCTTCCTCTGATACCCTATCAGAAACGAATATGTGCTCTCTTCTGCGGAATTATGGCTTAGTGCATGTCTGGCGGGACCTCCACCTCGGAACGCGGGAGTATACATTTTATTCAAACCCACACCAGAGTTTTTGTAGAACTGACCACCTATTCACCCACCTTTGACATTTTCCACTGGTGGATGGGATCTCTATCCCAGGTTCCATCTGGTCATACCATGACCCCTTGGTGATGCTAGTGAACCTTGGGAACCTTTCTCAACCTACCTATCAGTGGAGGCTGACTGAATCCCTGCTCACTACTCAGGCTTCCTATCTTTAAATACACATTCATATTCAATCTTATTTTTCTGACAACCTGGGCTCAGTGACCTCCGCAATATTCCTTTCGGAGACTTATAAGGCTACTATTAGAGGTCACTTAATCCACATTGCCACCTCCAAAAAAAAGGGCTAGGGAGAAGAGGATAAGGGAGCTGACCTCTCTCCTGGCTCAGGCGGATGCCACCTGGAAGGCACGATGACTGTAGTCAACCGTAAGGCGCGTGATGCCTCGGCAACTGAACTTGACCTCCTCGCCACTCAACAAGGTGAAAAAGCCTTGCGCTGGGCCGGACATAATTTCTACATGAGTGTTAATAAACCTGTGTAACAGCATATACCCAAAGACTGACGCAGTCCTCCATTTTGTTAAGAACCTCCATCTTGACAAAGGGGTTAACCATCCTGACAAACATATTTCCCCCTCATTCTCCCCCTCCCTTTCTGAGAGTCACAGCGACATTTGGCCAGTGTGTATGTGTGTTAGGAGTGTCACAGGAGGCCAGGGCCCAGCAGGGGGCTAGGAGCTATAAAGTCCCCAAGGGAGCTGGGGCCTAGCTGTCCGAAGAACCTGTAAAATGTAACACCTCGTATAAGATAAGGCAAGCTTTCCCCAGAGTTCAAGACATTCCAAGGAAGGCGGGACCAGCTAACACTTTTAAAAATCCATTTTTCCCCTATGTCTCATATCTTGGAATATGAGAGACTTACATAAAAACCAGAAATATCATCAGATTGGCTAAGAGAAGACGAACAATTTGATAGGTCACTTGCCTTGTCTTGAATACATAGGAAAGCCGAAAAGTAGATATCATGAACCATTCAGTGTATACTTTCATAATTCATATTTAATCAATCCTCAGACGTGTCTGCATAATAATCTACCCGTGGGTGGAGTGTCACTGGTGCATATGAAGAGTTATGAGCCAAAATATGAGTTAGGATAGATTTTGGCTTTAGTTTAGGTCCGCGCCCAGACCTCCACGCCCTAAACGGGGTATTGGTCCTTGACTTCAGAGACACCCCTTGCTGGGGAACTACAAATTGGGTTGTCAGGCCTAAGAGAAAAAAGTGGAAGACGTCTCCCATTTTAACATCAGTATCACCTGGGGAGACCCTGTCAGGAATGGACTTGCCAATAGTGGTGGGACTCACCTGCCTTGTGGGCTGCAGTACCAGGGCTGGCCAGCGGGTGCTCTCAACAACCAGAGGTTCACTTCGGCAATTAGCCATCACCTGAGGCTGATTGCAGGTGGTGTATTTAAGGGATGGCCAGACCTGCAGTCTGTGCCTTGGTGTGTGTTTTTCCATGGGCCCCTGTACCTTGTAACCTGCATTTCTGTTCCTGTTCCTGTTCCTGTTTCTGCCTGACTTGTTGCCGACCCTGCCTGATCCTGACCTCTGCTGACTTCTCCTGTTTGATCCCTGGCTTGTGACCCTGACCATTCTCTCCGCCTGCTCCTCCTGTACCTACCTGCCCGATAGTTATCGACCCGGCCTGCTTGACTACGTTGTGCTCTATATGTGTATGTACCTGTGTATCTATACCAGTTTAGGTTTGGGTTTGTTTCACCTTGTTGTATGTATTTGTGTTAGCTTGGGGTTTGGTGCACTGCGTTTATGTTTGTATTGTTAGTCTTAATAAATTGTCTTATTTATACCATATCTGAAGCCTGCATTTCCCTGTGTCAGTCCACACACTTCTGGTCACACCCGCATCCCTGACAGACCCGTGCCCTTTCGCTCTGAAACTTGGATCTGCTAACCCAGGACTTTGGCAAGTACCTTAACCCTTTCACCTCTCTCTGATATCTCTTTGCTGTACTGTTGGTCTCTGTATATATATATATATATATATATATCTTAGTTACATCTTTTTCTGTAAATATTTTTATTGCACCCGTTTGACCTTTTAGTAATAAATCTTTCCTTCTGAAAGTGTTGAACTGTTTCTATAGTGCTTTATTGCAATTTACGAATCCCTGCCTACTGTGTTTGTTTGACCCTCTGTATAACCATGTTATACAGACGATTACCTCAATCATTCTAGTGGTATTGCTGATATCGCCGAGTTTCCTCTTTCTCTGTACAAAAAGGAGGTGGTGGCAGTGTGAAGGGTCAGTTGCGTAATTAACCTGACCCAGTAACAATCAATTCAGGCTGCCGGTGCATCGATTGTGGTCCAATTAGCTGGAAAATCATTGTGCAGGGTGCAGCTGAGTGTGGCATTGTTACGCACGTGACATCGCGGTTTTAGATCAGCTAGTCCTTCGGACACGAGTTTGGTGAGAAGGTCTGGGGTCTGATGCCGCGATCGTGACAAACTAGATCCATGTTATCCAGGAATCTTAATTCAGTAGGCCACACACACAAACCTGTCCAGCTATATACCTGGGGTGGTGGTCTCACTTCTGACCGAACGAGGATCAAAGCAGAGTTTGCAGAGTCTTGACAGAACTCGTTTGATTTGGAGCACGCCGAGATCTTCTTCCAGTATCTATGTCTCCCTTCTTTATCCACGGCAGCCTGTGCCACCCTGAATATGGATAGCTCTGAGGATGAGATTGCCAAGGCTATCTGCCCTGGATGGGTTTTCTGGACTATACTACAAAAAATGTGTCACTCTTTTGACCAAAAATCTCAATGCATATTTTAATTCATTGTCATTCATTTAATTCATTAAGTCCTCCCCCGAATCCCTAAAAGCTCATATTACCATGATTCCTAAAACATCTGATGAAGCCAGTGCACCGCAGGCGTTCAGACCCATCTCCTTACTGAATGTGGATCTGAAGATTTTGGGGCAGGCCCTGAGTACTTGTGTCAACAAACACCTTCAAACTCTCATACACAAGGACCAGGTGGGCTTTGTCCCAGGCAAACAGGCAGGGGACAATATCCGCAAGGTTATACACTTAATTCACATTCTATATCAATGCAAGATAGCAGGTATTTTATTGTTCCTCAACATATACATTCACTTTCCTAGGATTACCTAGAATTTTCGCTAACATGGTGGGGATTCGGTGGTGCCTTCCTGGCCTGGATTAAAGCCCTATACTCATTCCACACAGCTTCTCTTAAGTATGGTGGGTTTTTTAACCCTTCCTGATTTTCTAGGGTATGAGGAAGGGCTGGCCACTATCGCCAGCACTTTTTATTCTTGCACTGGTACCTTTGGCCATGGTGACAAGCCTGATATATTTGGTATTCCCTACCATTCAACCGTTATAAGGCACATTTTTTGTGAACGATGCCCTAATGGTCCTCACCAATCCCATTATTACTCTCCCCAATTTACAGATGATGCTGGATCACTTTTCGGCTTACTCGTGACTCCATATAAATCTCTCCAAAACTACGGTGCTGAATATAACCC
Source organism: Staurois parvus (assembly GCF_062004578.1). Classification (NCBI taxonomy): domain Eukaryota; kingdom Metazoa; phylum Chordata; class Amphibia; order Anura; family Ranidae; genus Staurois; species Staurois parvus. The sequence continues at coordinate 5,338,565 of NW_028319936.1, read as the reverse complement.
TCCCTGATGACCTGGTTACGTACCTACAGACTCAATATCCCTATCGATGGGCACCCCATTCCATAGATTAAACTCACTTTTTCTTTGTTTTCAGCCAGCTATTATCCTTTGCTGTGCTCCGTGACCTTTGTTCCTGGCTATTCCCCTCTCTTTCTTGAATAGGCCAGATCCATGCAGACAAAACGACAATCTTGCCCAAAATTCTCTAGTTCTTTCAGACCTTGCCTGTGCACATCCCCTCTGTTTTTCTACATATTTTACAGAACACAGTCCTTCAGTCTATCTGGGCTAATAAACTCGCCAGAGTCCACAGATCGACGCTTGATACCCATAGATTACAAGATGGCCTGGGAGCCGCTAATATGGCTCAATATTATTTGGCAGCCCAGATATCTCAATTATGCATGTTACATGCCACCTCTGACATCCCACTGTGGGTGCTTTTTGAACTACCTAGTTGCGCCCTGATTTCTTTGCAAGTCCTATTTTGTCTTTCTCATACCTTATGTCCTCTATCGCAAAACCCCCTCATGCTTCATAGCCTGAAGCTGCGGGATTGTGTACGATTTTCGGGAATTTGATGTTCCCTTTCTTGCCGATTACCAATTACTAATAACCCTCTTTTTCTGGAAGGGTTGGAATAACCTCGCTCCTTCTCCATGGCTTTATTGGGGTGCATACTTTTTTATCCATGCGCTAGTTTCCATCGTGGGAGGCCCTCCAGGAGACACACGAGATCCCTAAACAGGAACATTTTCATTATCTACAATTGCGCAATTGGATTCTGTCTTTCCATCGTACTTGCACCTTTCCTTTTCGCAAGACAACTTTGTTTATACTTTCCAGGGTCCCCTGGTCTGATTTCGATGCTCTACTCCTCCCTTTACGGTAGGTTTTCTCTGTTTTCCCTTACCTATGTGACCCAATGGGAGTGAGATCTTGGATCCAGTATTAAGGGGTAGGATTTGAGTAAGGCTTGGACGATGATAGTGAAATGTTGATTCAAATGGCCACTTGAGGCCGCTTACAGGGTGGTACTGTGTCCTGGCTAGGCTTGACTATGCTTAACCACATAGCAGTGATAGATGTTTTCAAAATTGTGGTCCACTTGGGGATGTCCTACATACATGGTGGTCAAGTCCACGTCTGATTGGCCTTTGGTCCAGAGTTTTTGGCCTACTGCAGACAATATGTCATGTGACAGTCCATAAGGATGCCCAGAAGGCTCTTTTACATTTCCCTATACTAGGGTTTTTTACACCCCAGCAGAAATTGGCTTCATACCTTTTTATCTCTGCCAAACGAACCATTGCTCAGGCCTAGAATACTTTGTCTGTTGCTTTCCAGGGGGGGAAAACCATGATGACCACTCTGATGGTTAGTGAGCAGATGTCCAGTATTTTGAAGGATTCACATGCAAAATTTTTGATCGTCTGGAAACCATGGGTAAGTTACTTCCTCCCATCGCCTCCCCCGACTAGCTGTGGTCGACTATAAACTTAATTTTTTTCAGGTCCCGTGTCCATAGTACTCACCCTCTCCTAGGGCCTCTCTCTCCCTCTTTCTGCTTTCTTTCCTTTTTCCTTTCTTTCTTTGTTTCCTTCCTTTCCTCCTTATTCCCAACATGAAGGCTATTAATGAAGATTGAAGTCCTCTAGGAGACATGGTAGTATTGTCTGGGATAATTACCTAATCTTTAACCTGGTCCTTTCAGGTCCTGGTAACAGTTTACTGTTATGTAACTTGTTATGCATACTTACACTGTTTCTTTACATGCCTGTCTGATGTCACCCCTGCATGGGCAAACCACGGCTTGTCACAACTTCTTGAAATGTCAATAAAAATATTGAAACAGAAAAAAAAATCCCATTTGTTGCATCTTTGATAAGCTTTCATGAAAACGTGCATTATATTGGGTTCGATGGCAATGCATGTAAAATGCACCTGAAATGCAACGGGCCGCACAGATGTGAACTGGCTGTTAGTGTCAGGGTCAAATGTCAGGGACTAGGTCAGGGTCAAAGGTCAGCTTGTTTTAGGTAGGATTTAACAACTTTTTTATTTAGTACCACTATCAGTGTGTGAGTGCACATAATTGTTTCTTGGCCCTACTACGGGTACAAACAACAAATCATGTGCATGTATGTGGTATTACCATGAGCTCCAGGAGTAACAGAATTTATTTGGGGTTTTTGGTGGTGATTCATGGTAATGGCAAGAAAAATACAGCTAAAGTTTTATTTTTTATATTTTGGGTTGGTTTTCCTTTAATAATAATACAAAAACAGGAGATACCCCTTACCATTTGCCACCAAATGAAGGCCCAGACTGTCCTGAAAAATAAAACAAGGTATAATCCACCTGGATCAGGGACTTAGTTAAGGTATGGGGGGTCTGAACACCCCCATAGAGTCCGGACAAAATGCAGTGTCCCTGCCCTGAAGCTTCATACAGCGCCAACACTGCCGCCGCACAGCATAAGGCAGCACAGTATTCAAAGTGAGTGGCAGATTGATCTGCACTACCGTTGGTGTAGTGCTAGGCAGTGACTTACACCACTGTACATGGTTGAACCGACTGACAGATCACTCCGCCTGTCGTTGGGCCCAACGGATCACAGTGGCATATTCCCAGTGTGGCAGGTGGCATCTACAGTCTTGCCCATGGCACTCTACACTTTTTTCCCGCTGCCTTTTCTTTCCTTTGAAGTGGGAGGAGTCTGACCTGGAGGACAGGACAGACAAGGCTGGTAGTCTGCGATTCCAACACATTACCCAGGGGTGTCAAATTGGCAGCTCTCCGGCTGTTGAGAAATTACAAGTCCCATCATGCCTCTGCCTTTGAGAGTCATGCTTGTAAATGTCAGCCTTGCAATGCCTCATGGGACTTGTAGTTTGGCAACAGTTGGAGGGCCGCCAGTTTAACACCCCTGCTTAGCCTAAGCATCACAGACCACTTAATCTTGATGCCAGGAAAGTGACTGTCTCTCTGCTTACTGGCACCCCACTGAACCCTGAGTCGGCACCACAACCTGTCTGCCAGGCTGTACTGTTAGCTGTTCCAGTGTCCTGGCTCAAATCATAGCTCCCCAAGCCTTAATGCAGGTACCAACATATAGTTGGTGGTGCACTCATATTTTTTTTTTTTTCTAATAACACATTCTGATTAAAAAATGTAAAAACCACTACACTGCACTACCTGCCACAATATAAGAATGCAATTTGTAGCTGCTCAGTAAGCTGGTCCAAAAAGCACCATATTATGGCAGGGAGTATACCGGTTTTCAAATCTTTTAAGCCTCCTTCACACAGCCGTTTAGATGCAGCCACTGCATCCAGCAGTAAGAATCAGCAGATTTAGCCATGCACAAAATAGTTACCTGCAGTTAGGGATGGAGGCACCCAGGCTCAGATATCATCCAGCAGCAGCCACTGCCACTCTGTCATTGGTTTATATAGGCTAAGCATCCGCTGCTATTTGCATGCCCCGGTCATACCAGCTTCAAGAATCCTCTGATCTTCACTGGAATCTGGTGGCTGCATCTAAACAGTTGTGTGAAGGAGGCCTTAAAGTGGTAGTAAACCGCAGATTTAAAAAAAAAAATGTCAAAATCTACTAGTATGCATCGCATACTAACACATTATGAATGACTTACCTTAAAATGTCTTCCTTCCGGGTTCGCAAGCTCCAGCCGTCTGGCCGAGCTGCGATGACGTCACTCCCGCGCATGCGTGCCGGAGTCCCAGGCCACAGCTCAGTGCTCTGAAGGAACGGCACGGATGTGCTGTTGCTTCAGAGCACATGCGACGGCTCTCCAAAAAGTGAATATGGTGCACGTTTAGGAGATATTCATTTTACCTACAGGTAAGCTTTATCATATGCTTGCCAGTATGTAAAAGTATTAAAAAAAGAGTTGATTACCACTTTAATCTGAATGTGTTATAAAAAACTGTGAGCGCACTGCCTACTACAGTATGGTGGCCTTTGCAATGCTCGGATAAGGTTGCACAATATGGATGACTTGGTTATTATTAAGTCTTTACTCCTTGTTCACACATAATGCGATGACCTGAATTTTAAGGCACTGGATGAATGCAGGGCACCACAACTGTTTTCTATGTGTCCTGTTCACACTGTAATGCAGTCCGGAGGTACAGTGCACTGAGCTGTGATGAAATGCAGACACACTGGAAAGTGCCACATGTCACCATACAGAAGCACAACACACTATGCTGCTGTCCAGTGACATTAACCTCTTCATGCCGACGGTATGCAAATATGCGGTCCCTTAGTGGCTGGGCCTTGATGCTGAGCATATCATTTGTAAACAAACATGTGCTGAGAGCGTGAGCCCTGTGTGCTCCCAGCACATGTGTTAGTGTCCCACGGAAAGGTCCCCGATCTCTCCTTGCGATTGGACCCTTTCCGATCATGTGACTGCCGTGACTGCCAATCACGGCGGTCACATGACCCTAAACTGCGTCCCACCTCCTGGCATCAGAAACCCCTTAAAGGGCCGTGCAGGGGTTAATGAAGTCTCACTTTTTGCACTTCAAATAAAGTTTAGATACAAAAAAACAGTATTGCGTGATGCAGTAAAATGCAACTCCTACCGCCGGTTCACTGCAGCCAGAATGGGCCTTAGCAGGTGCTAAGGGAAATATCATGTGGTTACCTGCAGATAGGGTTACATGTCTGTCCTAGGACTGCATCCATGGCTGCACATTTGTCTTTAATGACAATTAACCACTGAATGTACAGATACATGCTTACAACAGCAGACAACATCAGCTTTTTTCAGCCCATCACTCAGGTGTACAGGCGGCTGTCGATGCAACACCTGGAACCTGGCTGTAGGTATTCACAGTATACTTAGAACATAGGAATGAGACCTAAGACTGGATCATAGTCAACCATACTGTGCAATCTGAGCAGTTTTTTTTGAACGTGGCACCATTTCTTTAATTAAAAAATTTTACCAGGTACCTGCTGCATATTTTTTTTACACAGTTCAAATATGCAGTAGGTACCAATTATAACTCTTTTAAAACACTTTATATCCTTATAGTTGTAGCACCCTCCTTGTTACATTAGGTGGAGTTAGATTCCTAATGGTTAAACAGGAGCTGAATAGCAGCTCAGGTGCAATAGCCAGAGGGGTCAAATTTGGGTCAGGGCTGAGAGACTCTGCAGACGAGCCCCTCTGGAATTTCCCCCTGCTCTGAGGCTTTCGGAGGAGGGCCTTGGAGGCAGTGGGTGGATCTGAGAAGTGGTAGGCTGCACCTTTGAGGGACCTCAGCTAATCCCCAACAGAAGACTTGGCTGGTCTCCCTTAAAAGGTGTTAGAGTCTGCTCAGTAGGAGGAGTGGGGAGTTGGAGAGTGGTGGTGGGAGAGGAGTGAGAAGCAGGAAGATATGAGGCTAGAGGAAGGAGGCTGCCAGGAGGCCTGCTGGGATGGGGTCTGCCTGCAAGTCTGGAGCTGGAAAGGAGGAACCCTCAGGATTCACTGGCCCCCTGAGTGAGAACCACCTGTGTGGCAAGGAAGGAGCAGCCCAGCTGATAGGCCTGGTAGCAGCAGCCATTCCACAAGCTGTACAGGAGAGCATCTGAGTGGCCACCCAAGGGGAAAGAGGGGGAAAGAGCTGCTAGTGACTGTGCACTTTATTTAAGGGAACAGGAGCCAGATCCCCTGCTCAGGAAGAAAACCTTCAGATTGCTGGGTGAAGAGGAGTTCATCTAGAGTCTGGGGTAATACAACTGGAGCTGCTGGCTAGCACTCCAACAGAGACTGTGTATCCGAGGGAAGAAGCTGTGAATAGTTCAAGAAGCTGTCCTCAGATTTCAGTTCCCATGAGCATCCTATACACCCCTAAACCCTATCCAAGTTTAATCCCCTTAATAAAACAACACAACCAATGCTCAAGGCCAGATTTCTGTGTGTGGATGAAAGCTGTGTGGAAAATGCTAACTGACTGGCTGTGCAGGACTATAGGGAGACCCAAATTCATCAGTGAAAGAGCTAATTGGTAACACATCCTGTCTTCATTGCCACAGTTTCTCAGGATCCTGGCAATAATGCAAGTGGCACACAGGTATCGTTCAAGCAATTATTCAGCATTTACTATGTCGCATTTGTTCTTTAACCACTTTCCGACTGCAGATAGTCGAATGACAGCTTCATTGTGGCTGGCCAGTTCTGGGAGAGCGTCATATGATGTCCTCCCAGAACACGCCCTCCTACGCTCCCCCGGGGGAACACATCCAGCGATCTCCATGATTGCTGTTTACTACCGAAACAGTTGATCACATGATGTGGTAAAAGGCCAATCACAGCAGCTTTTTACCACGTGATCAGCTGTGTCCGAAGACACAACAGATCACCAGTAAATGCAGTTGCCGGTTATCGTCTGCACTTTCCTCATGCTGTCACAGCGTGAGGAAATTACTGCCGATAACCGGCATTTGTCAGAGGACGGATCGGCACCGATCATCAGGGCACTGATGATCAGTGACCAGCAGTGCCACCAACTAGTGCTGCCCACCTGTGCCCAGCAGTGCCAGCCACCTGTGCCCAGCAGTGCCACCCACATGTGCCCATCAGTGCCTAGTAGTGCCACCCACCAGTGCCCAGCAGTGGTAACCATCAGTGCTGCCCATCAGTGCCGCCCATCAGGTTCGCCAGTCAGTGTCCAGCAGTGCCGCCAGTCAGTGCCGCCAGTCAGTGCCACCCATCAGTGCCCATCAGTGCTGCCCATCAGTGCCACCTATCAGTGCCCATCAGTGTTGCATATCAGTGCAGCATCATCAGTGCTGCCTCATCAGTGCCAGCTCATCAGTGCCGCCTACCAATGCTGCCTATCAGTGCCCATCAGTACTGCCTATCCATGCCACCTTATCAGTGCCGCCTATCAGTGCCCATCAGTGCTGCCTATCAGTACAGCCTCATCATCGCACATCAGTGAAGGAAAACATTTTATAATAGAAACAAAGAAAAACTTTTTTTTTCAAAATTTTAGTTTTTTTGTTTATAGTACAAAAAATAAAACACCCAGCGGCGAGTAGATACCACCAAAAGAAAGCTCTATTTTGTCCTGTGAAAAAATTATAAACATTTCATATGGTTACAAGGTTGCATGACCGCGCAATTGTCATTCAAAGTGCGACAGCGCTGAAAGCTGAAAATCCAGTTCTCCAATATTCTTTTTGTGAATTGGTGCCCAAAACTGAACTCTATATTCCAGATGAGGTCTTACTAATGATTTGTACAGGAGTAAAATGATCTCTCTCTCTGGAGTCTATACCTCTTTTAATACAAGAGAGGATTTTGCTCACTTTAGAAACCGCAGCTTGGCATTGCATGCCATTATTAAGCTTGTCATCTACTAGAACCCCAGATCCTTCTCCACCATTGATTCCCCCAGTTGTACCCCCCTAGTATGTATGATGCATGCATATTCTTAGCCTCCAAGTGCATAACCTTACATTTATCAACATTAAACCTCATTTACCACATAGCTGCCCAATTACACAGTGCAATGAGGTTGGCTTGTAAATTGGAGACATCCTGTAAGGACGTTATTCCATTGCACAGTTTGGTGTCATCTGCAAAGACTGAAATGGGATTTTTAATCTCAGACCCTATATCATTTATAAATGTATTAAAAAGTAAGGGTCCCAACACTGAACCCTGGGGTACACCACTGACAACCCTAGACCACTGAGAGTATGAATCATTAACCACTACTCTTTGAATACGATCTTTTAGCAGCTCTCAGCCTTGGAAGATTAGCTCTCTTGAAATTGAGCGTTTATATTTTTCCCGTATGTGCTTGCTGTTTACAGCTAACAATAAATGATATAATGTTATGGTCACTTCTACCCAGATGTTCTTTTATATGGACATTCGTACTAAGCTCTGCATGGTTTTAGATTACCAGGTCCAGCAGAGCATCATTCCTAATAGGGGCCTCTATGAACTGTACCATAAAATTGTCCTGTAGTAGGTTTAAACATTTTTGCCCTTTAACTGCTCCTGCAGTACCATTACTCCAGTCAATTTCCGGGTAGTTAAAATACCCCTTTATTATCCCCCATAACATAAGAGCAGTAATAGTTCTTGACATGCCTTGATGCTGCAGTATATATATACTTCCACCACTGCTGCATAAGAGGGGAAGGTTGGAGAAGGGGGGGGGGTAAAAACACAGCTCAGCCATGCTTTTTTTTTGCCTTCCTCTGGATCAACTGTGGGTATAGGATTATAACTTTTTTTTTTTAATGGTCGAACTGGATGGTCTTTTGTCTTTTTCAGCCAGACTAACTATGTGACTATGTAACTAGCTGTACTATCTCGAAATCAGGGACAGTTGGGAGGTATGTGTTCAGGCGTTAAAGTATAACTAAAGGTAAAAAAATTTCTTTTAGTTTTAGCTAGTGTCCAGAGGGATTAGATCACCTGCCAAGTTTTTATTGCTGTTTTTGTCCCCATTAAGGAGATTCACTCTCTCTATTTGTCCAGTTTACCATTATCAGTGAAAGTGAAAGTAAAAGAAAATCCCAAATTGTGGTTTGTCCAAGAACAGGAGTAGAGGGAAAATCTACCAATCTGGACACTAGTTCTGGTAACATTGCTGAAAACAATGGACTCCCTCACTTTGCAGGGATTTCCTCTCACTTCCTTTTTTGGCTATGAGACAGGAAGTGAAGGGAAATCTCCCCAATGGGATACATACTGCAAAAACAAACCTTACAGGGGTTATAACCCTCCCTTAGTCTATACAAACTTTAAGGTTTGTTTTAGCTTCAGTCAATAAGGGGTTAAAAGGGTCATTGGAATAAAACCTGCAGTGCTTGTGATGTAAAAAATTGTATGAACATGTAGTGTGGAATTACTGTTCACATAACAAATAAAACATTCAATCAAAGAGTGCCTTGAATGTGAAGAATAGAAAAGGAAGGGTTAACACAGCACAGAGCATGTGATATCACCAAGTAACACATATTCTACATCACAACTTATTTTGAATGACACCCCAAAGCATTATAGCAACACGCCTACAATGAACCTGCATTGCAGTGCACCACAATGTACAGTAACATCCTTCTATGCATTGTGGTGTGCTGCATTGCCAAAAAATGGCACAAGTCCAATTGTAGGTTCCTTTCAGTGCATTCAAATTAATATGCTGCTTAACCTCTTAATGCCGACAGTAAATATGCGGTCTCTCGGCAGCTGGGCATTTACACTGTAAACAAACATGTGCTGAGAGCGTGCGCAATTCGTGCTCCCAGCACATGTGTCAGTGTCCCACAGAAAGATCCCAATCTTTCCTTGAGATCGGGACCATTCCAATCATGTGACTGCCATGACAACAAATCACGGCGGTCACATGACCCTAACCCCCCCCCCCCTCTCCTGGAGTCAGAAACCCATAAAAGGACCAGGAGGCGCCGGCGTGAAGGGGTGAACACAACCTGTGTAAATGCATGACATAATGCACTTTAACGAGTATGTGTTAACATGCTAGGTGTGAACGGGGCCACAGTGAGGATCACAGAGAAAGGATTCACAGAGACAATAGTGTGAAAGCACACCCACAAGCAGGATACACTCTACTACATATATGCCACCGGCAGTGTACATTGTAATACATATTCGCCTCAAGCAGTGTACACTCTATTACATATATGTCACAGGCAGTGTACATTGTACTACATATACGCCATAAGCAGTGTACACTCTACTACATATATGCCACAGGCAGTGTACATTGTACTACATATACTCCTCAAGCAGTGTACACTCTACTACATATACGCCACAGGCAGTGTACACTGTACTACATATACGCAACAAGCAGTGTACATTGTAATACATATACGCCTCAAGCAGTGTACACTCTACTACATATACGCTGCAAGCAGTGTACACTCTACTACATATATGCTGCAAGCAGTGTACACTCTACTACATATATGCTGCAAGCAGTGTACACTCTACTACATATATGCTGCAAGCAGTGTACATTGTAATACATATACGCCTCAAGCAGTGTACACTCTACTACATATATGCTGCAAGCAGTGTACATTGTAATACATATACGCCTCAAGCAGTGTACACTCTACTACATATATGCTGCAAGCAGTGTACACTCTACTACATATATGCTGCAAGCAGTGTACACTCTACTACATATATGCTGCAAGCAGTGTACATTGTAATACATATACGCCTCAAGCAGTGTACACTCTACTACATATATGCCACAAGCAGTGTACATTGTAATACATATACGCCACAAGCAGTGTACACTGTACTATAAATACGCCACAAGCCGTGTACACTGTACTACATATACGCCACAAGCCGTGTACACTGTACTCCACATATGCCAAGTGCAAATTGTAGCAGCAGTTCCTGCTGTGGCTCTCAGCTGGTAGGTGCGACTGCTGGCCCAGTCCACTGTACCGACAGGTCGCCAGTGGCCCCACCTATTCGCTGCTCTCTGCACAGCAAACAATTACCTATGGTGACACGCTGTCACCATGGGTAATCACTGGCTGTGCAGAGAGACACAAATAGCTGTGGCTGCCGGCAACCTGTCATTATAGTGAACTGGGCCAGCGGCCACTGCCCACTGAGAACCACAGCAGGAATCTCTGATTCCTGCCACTACTTTTCACACTGGCCCTAATTGCTGGTGAGAATGTAGCCTAAGCCATGGTTCACACCAAATGAGGCATTGAAAATCGCACTACTTCAGCTTAAGTAGCATGATTTCAAAGCCATCAGTTAGTGCGATTTCATGTGTGGTTTGACGACATCTGTGAGACTTCATGCATCTGTGATGCCAATGCAAGGTGCACATGAAATCACCCAAAATAGTGCAACCTTTTTCAAAATTGGTGCAAAATCAGAGTCGTACTGATTTGAACGGTTCCATGGGCATAAATAGGGTGCATGACAAATAGCAATGGTGTCAACTGGGCTAAATCCGGTTCGCATATATGAGAATTGGATGCATTTTAAACCACATCCAATTTGAAAGACATGTGAACCAAAAGACTTTCTATGGAGCCGGTTCACATATATGCGGGCCGGCCGCAGGGCGATTTCAAAAAGAGTCAGTACGATTTTCAGCCTGGATTAGGTGCGATTTCCAATGCCATACACTTTTCTATTTCAATGGTCTTTATTAAATTTTTTAAACAGTATAAACAGAGGCAATAAAACACGCCCACGCAGGGGCTATCAATTGCACAGATAAACAAAATGCAAAATAAAAAAAAAAAGGAAAAACAATGCTCTAATGCCAACAGGGCAAAAGGTACGCCCACGCAGGGGCTATCAGTGGCACATAAGGTACAAAACAGTAATGTAACTGATTATAACAATTAAATGCAGCTGTCCAGTCACACCAAAAACAGAGAGAGAGAGAGAAAAGAAAAGAGAGAAAGAAAAAAAGAAAAAAAAAAAAAAGGGGCGGGGGGCAAAGAGCAGGGATTCAAGAGCGCCAATACCGAACGCCATTACATCCCCAGACTAGCCGGGGGGAGTGAGGGAAGGGCATATTGCAACCACGGCTCCCATATTTTCAAAAATTTACGTTGGGAGTCGTTGCGGATACTCGACATCTGTTCGTTGAGCATCATAGTGGTCATACGATCCCGCACCCCCTGAAGAGGGACAAACGGACTCTTCCAGGCCTGAGCAATTGTCCTAGTGGCGGATAAAAACAGATAGGAAGCCAACTTCTGCTGGTGAGCTAAGAGGCCCGGTATGGGGCAATGAAGCAAGGCATACCGAGCATCCCGGCGTATGGAGAGATGGAACAAGGTGAAAAGGAGGCCAAATACACGAGACCAAAAACGAAACAGTCTCGGGCATGACCACCAGATATGTAATACATCACCACGATGACCACAACCCCGAAAACATTGATCACTACAGGCAGGGTTAGCCCGGGACAGCCAAGCCGGAACCCAGTACCAACGAAACAATACCTTATAGGCTGCCTCCAGTGTGGTCGTATTAAATGAGCATTTAGCTATGAGTGACCAGGCCTTATTCCAGTCCTCCGGATCCACAGCCACTCCCAGGTCGCGCTCCCACTGAACAACATATGAAAGAGAAGTATGCGACGAGCGTCTGTTCAGAGCTGCATAAAGAAGGGATATAAGGCCCGGAGCGCCCGGACGCAGTTGGCAGAGCTGTTCAAAGGCAGATTTCTGGTACGGGAAGTACCCCGCAGCGAGAGCAGCCAGTGTCGCAATTGAAGATATCGAAAAAATTCCGCCGGGGGGATATTCCGGGATTCCCGAAGAGAGTCCCAGGTGGGAAAGGACCGAAAAATCAAAAAGTGTTGCACCTGCGAAAAACCATTAGTCACCCACCAAGAAAACGCCCCTGGGTGATCCAAACCCGGCGGGAAAAGAGGGTTGTTAATAATTGGGAGCAAAGGCAGAAAAGGTGACATCAGACCACCAGAGTAACGCACCGAGTCCCAAACTTGTAGGCCATGAAGTAACATCGGACTCAGTGCCATAGGGCGCAGGGCAGGGGGAAGCCATAAAAGCGTCGACAGTGCAATAGGGGCACAATTAGGTAGTTCCAACAGGACCCAGAGGGGGACGTCGGAAGAGGCGTGCAACATAGACAGCGGGGCAATCTGGCTCGCTTGATAATACTTAGTCACATTAGGCACCCCAAGACCACCCTGAAGTCTATGGGCAAAAAGCGTACTTTTGGATACTCTGGGGTGCTTATCGGCCCAGATAAAACGCATTAACTTCGCCTGAAGCAACCGAAGAAAATGAGGGGGAACCCGCACCGGGAGTGTGCGAAAATAATACAACAATTTCGGCAAGATGGTCATTTTCACCGAATTAACCCGTCCTATCCAAGACAGGTGCGGAAATTGCCAAGAATGCATAAGAGAGGATAGAGAGCTAAGCAATGGATAGTAATTCGCAGCAAACAAGGAGTCATAAGTGGGGGTCAAGCGAATGCCTAAGTATTCAAGAGAAGAGGAAGCCCATTTGTAAGGGAAGTGGGATTGTAGGCGCGAAACCAAATCTGAAGCCAAAGTAATATTGAGGGCGACAGTCTTATCCAAGTTGATACGGAGACCCGAAATCAAGGAGAAGCGCTCAAGAACCTGTTGCAAATTAGGAAGCGTCGTCAGGGGGTTAGTAAGAGTCAGGAGGGCATCATCCGCAAAAAGGTTCAGTTTGAATTCCTGTCCCGCGTAAGGAACCCCCGATACATTGCAATCGGTCCGAAGCGCCAAAGCCAACGGCTCAAGCGCCAGGACAAAGAGCGCTGGGGACAGGGGGCAACCCTGTCTCGTCCCTCGCCCAATAGGAAAGGGATCTGAAAAATACCCAGCGTATTTGACGGAGGCCGAAGGAGAAGAATACAAGGCCTGAATCCAAGAAAGAATAGAATCCCCAAAACCCCAACGAGACAGCACAAACCGCAGATATTCCCAGGATAGAGAATCAAAGGCTTTATATATGTCTAAAGACAGTAAGAATCCCGGGATTTTCCGCTGTTGCAGAAAATGTATCAGATGGACCACCTTACGAACGTTATCACCCGCCTGCCTCCCGGGGACGAACCCTACCTGGTCCCTGTGGACCAGGCTACGCAAATATTTATTAATGCGGAAACTAAGGATCTTGCCCAATATCTTCAGGTCTTCATTAAGAAGAGAAATAGGCCGGAAGGCTTGCGGTTCCTGTACATCATCAGTCGTCTTAGGAATCATGGCGATATGCGCTCTAAGCGCATCTGGGGAGGGCGAGGAGCCCTGTCGTAACGCATTAAAATACTCAGCCAAAAAGGGCGCCAACAAGGCTGAGAATTTCTTATAATAAAGACCGGAAAAGCCGTCGGGACCTGGGGCCGCGGTGGACCGTAAAGATTTGATAGCTTGGAGCACTTCTGGTACAGTGACACCGGCGTTGAGTGCCACCTGTGCTGCCTCGGATAACAATGCCATACACTTTTAATAACTCACACCTGAATTACACCTGAATTGCTGAATGAAATTGCGCTGCAAACTGGCCCTGAGCATATGTGAACCCAGGTTGTAGGTGGTGGCTCCAGAGCTGTCATCTTGATCCTTGCTTCACTATCTACTGAGCCACTGGCCTGGTGCCAGCGTGGAGGACAGCTGTTCATACATTTCAGGCTTTACTTCACGCTTGTTACAGGTCAGAGAAGCCAGAATGATGACAGTGGGTCTGCATTTAGACATACATATAAATGTACTCTAAGTGCCCATTCACACCATGTGCAGCAGAACTACGTTGGGTGGCTATTCCAGCGCACTTCCACTGCAAGACAAGGCAAAATCCCTTCTCCCCTACATGGCCAGGTCACACCACTGTGTTGCTGTGGTGACTACTGAAAAAAAAAGTATGCAGTGTAACGCAATCCACTGCCTCTCACTGACCTGAGGCCAATAGACCTTAATGAAATGTTCTGTGTGACATTACAATAAATCTGTTAAACAAAAATGAAACAGTGCACTGAAATTGGCGCATCAGCACTGCTTTCATCCTAAGCAAGTTCTAACGCAGCTGCTAGGGTGAACCATCCCTAACTGGCACTATAACATTTTTAGATGCTATATTGGGAAAGAAAACAGTAAAATATTAAAAAAAAAAAAAAAGCAACAGTACTAGTTCAGGGTCACTTTAGTTATCCAGCAGTTTTGTTAAAATATCACCCATTGATTTCTATTGAGAAAAGAGGTAACAAGTTCTATTGGTTATACTTTATAAACTGGATGTACATGTAAAGAACAATATAATCAGATAATACGTACATTTCTATTAAATGAGTTCCCAGGCAGGAGAGGTAGAGCCATGTTGATTCCTCTTTGGCTGTCATATACACTGAAACACTGAGAAGGGAACCATGGAAACAGCTTTGTTTACTGACTGTCACTAGGTAACTCTTCAGCTGACAGGGAAACCTTTTTTTTTTTTACACTGCAGCTTTATTTCAAAGGAACAGTTCTGTCATTCAAGTCTGAACAATAGCTCTGGAGGCTTTTGTCATTTGTGCCTGCTTTTGTCTAACGCAGTGTTTCTCAAACTTTCACAATCTCGGGGCACCCTTTAAAATTCTGTACAATCTTGGGGCACCCTTTAAAATTCTGTATAATCTTGAGGAACCCTTTAAAATTCTTTACAATCTTGAGGAACCCTTTAAAATTCTGTATAATCTTGAGGAACCCTTTAAAATTCTTTACAATCTTGAGGCACCCTTTAAAATTCTGTATAATCTTGAGGAACCCTTTCAAATTCTGCACAATCTTGAGGCACCCTTTAAAATTCTATACAATCTTGAGGCACCCTTTAAAATTCTATACAATCTTGAGGCACCCTTTAAAATTCTATACAATCTTGAGGCACCCTTTAAAATTCTGTACAATCTTGAGGCACCCTTTAAAATTCTGTATAATCTTGAGGAACCCTTTAAAATTCTGTACAATTTTGAGGAACCCTTTAAAATTCTTTATAATCTTGAGGCACCCTTTAAATTCTGCACAATCTAGAGGAACTCTTTAAAATCCTTCACAATTTTGAGGAACCTTTTAAACTCTTTCACAATCTCGAGAAACCTTTTAAAATCTTTCACAATCTCGAGGAACCCTTTACAATTCTGCACAATCTGGAGGAACCCTTTAAAATTCTGTACAATTTTTAGGCACCCTTCAAAATTCTTTACAATCTTGAGGCACCCATTACAAAATGTAAAAAAACTAAACACCCAATGTTAGAGGTGATTTATTTTTTCAAAGCAAACACACTTTTGCACACTGGTACTGACTAGTATGCCATTGTTTCTCTTCTTCCCCAGTTTCTCTCACTCGCTCACATGCTATTGTGCCCCCAGTCCTCATGGAGAGGGGCAGGGAAGGGGCAGGCTGCCCGATGTCCTTCTTATCAACTGATGACTTCATTGGTTGTTTTGTCGCTGGCCACTAGAAAGTTGTAATGATGTACAATGAAAACTGTGGTTTATGTGTAACTAAAAGGCAGGCTTCATCCTCCCGCTGGCTTGTATAAAATTTTTAGGCATTTTTTTCAAGGCACCCCTGAAGAAACCTGAAGGCACCCTGGTTGAGAAAGGCTGGTCTAAGGTAGGCCATACATTAAAAACAACTTGCTGACCAGTCACTGTGTCTATCTCACTGGACTCCAAGTGCTTGTACTGGGATGATGCCTGCAGCTGCAGGCATCATCCCGGTACCAATTTTTAGAGCCAAAAAAAAAATGAAAAAGCCTCTGTCCCCACATGCAGGTGTGCAAAGGAAAACGCATGCGCTAAAAATTGAAAATGCCTCAGTCTCCATATGTTGGCGTGCAGAGAAAAACGCATGCGCTGGTCCCACATGAATGCAGCGGCCATCCCACATCACAAACATTGTATCATGGGCAGTAATTCTAGTACTGGACCTTCTCTGTAAATCTAAACTGGTAACCTGTAAAGGCTTTCAAAAAGCCGCCTATGGATAGTAAAATTTACTTTGTTTGTCGCGGGTGTGCACAATTTTAAAGCATGACATGCTTGATATCTATTTACTCGGCATAATATCATTCTTTTCAAATTTGACATAGAAATTGGGTTATGTATTGTGTTTTTATCCATTAAAATTTAAAAAAGTGTATTTTTTCATATAAAATTGCAATTCAAAAACAGCTGTGCAAGCGCCATGTGACATGACAAATTGTAAAACCCACCAATTTATTCTCATCTTTATAATATTTGGGGGTAATTCTAAGTAGATTATAAGTACTTTTCTAGCAAAAATATTGTTACATGTTAACAAAAAGTACCCTGGTCCTTAAGGGCACTTTCACACTGATCCGTAGCAATTTTATTGTGATTTTATCACAATTGCGGTGTGTTTATCACAGGACATGTGACTAATAAAAACATCAAAAACACAACACAGGTGTGTTTTTTATGCGTTTTCAATGCATTTCATTGGGGCAGTGTGGTTTAGGTGCGTGTTGTTTACCTGACCAAAAATGGGGCAAGCAGGATGTTTTTCTTGCACTTTTTTATTTATGCAAAAGCGCTTCAAAAACGCTTCAGTGTGGATGGAAGCAGCCTTAGTGGCAAAGCAATTTTCTTTCCTCCAAAAACAGGTGAAAGAAAAGAAAATTGCTTGATTCCCCCATAAACACAGCCAGTGTTGATGGGGGTAATCTCTTACCCTGCACCAGGGGCGGACTGACCATTTGGAAACTCGGGCACTGCCCGGGGGCCCAGGGTCAGTAGGGGGCCCCATAAGATGCCCCTGGTACCTTTTTCATAGGTTTTTTTGTTTGGGCAAGAACACAGGGGCCCCATGATCCCCTATTGCCCGGGGGCCCCATGAGTTGTCAGTCCGCCCCTGCCCTGCACTATTGTATTCTGATAGTAGGAGATTTCCCTAGAATTCTATGAACACTGTTAATGCCACTGGCTGTGATCACACAAAAAAACCTGACAGAATCCTTGTACTGAAGTCAGTTAATAGTTCAGCTTCAGTACAACCAGCCTGCCCATAGATGGATCAAAATTTTGATCTGTCTATGGTGGGCTTAAAGCAGCCCATACATTAGTTTGCTTTTTTTCCCATTCAACCATGGAGTTGAACAAAAAAAAAAATTGATTCCCCCATACGCACACTCCATGTGGATAGGGTAATCCTCCCCACTGAGCTATTATAGTCTGACAGCAGGGAAACTTCCCCACCATCAGAATACACTGATAGAGCAGAAGTTTTCCAACAGGAGGGTTGTACAGAAGATGATCAGTAGATTGAGTTCTGTACAACCACCCTGCTCATACATGGATCGACATTTAGCCAGTTCATCCTGCCAAATTTCAATTTATGTATAGCCAGCATTATGCTGGCCATACACTGGTATATTTTTGTATGAATGTTAGTACAAAAAAATATCATCAGTACATTCAAAAATGTCATTAGAAAATTCAATGAATCAATGGAATTTACAGAATATAGATTCAAATTCTCTTCGAAATTCAATCAAGAAAAATTTTCCATTCTGCTATTTAGAATTTGCTATTTAGATCAATTTGTCCAAGCTAACAATTCATAAAATGAAAGAAAATTTTCCGGCAAACTGTTTGGCAAGCACAAATTATAACTACGTTTTGGTTAGAGTAGAAGGCAATTAGAACAACTTTCATGTTTTTATTGCTGTGTTCCCATTAGGGAGATTCACCCTCTCTAGTTGCACTTTTACCATTATCACTGAAAATGAAAGTAAAAGAAAATCCCCAATTTCGGGTTGTTCGCAGAACAGGAATAGAAGGGAAATCTTTCAATGGAGACACTAGTTCTGGTGACCCTGTTGACAACCAAGGATTGCCTCACTTTGGAGGGATTTTCTCTCACTTCCTGTATTGGTTGTGGGACAGGAAGTGAAGGGAAATCTCCCCAGTGGGACACTCCCCAGATGGTAGTTATAACCCTCCCTTACCTTTTCAAAATGAAAAAAGAGATTTGCCTATAGTTCTACTTTACCTTTTACACTACAAACATAATAAAACCATCTTGATGTAGAACTGTAAGTAAAGAAAAAATGAGAACAGGCCGTAGTTTTAATGCAGAATTGACAAGCTATGACATGCGTTAAAACTTCTTCCCTGCCCATCTGCACCGAGATGAATGAACTTCTGCGCATGCGCAGGAGTTACATCACCTTGACCCGGCCAATGAAAACAGGCAAAGATTGGTACTGGAAGCAGACTGACCAAAGATGTCAGCAGCTGGTAATGGGGCTCCGAGTCCCCACATCGCTGGAATGGAGGTGAGTATAGTTCCACAAGTGGCTGAGCTGTGTTTTTACTGACCCCTTTAAGCTGCAAATGCAGCCAGATGGTGTTGTATACTTGCTGAGGCTGCATTGCTTTGCTTTATACCCCCCATCACATTCAGTGGGCAGTTTCACCCAGTGAACATGACCATTCAAGTGAATGGGGCTGTCGCAACTGCCCTGCAAGCATGTGGTGCAGGTTTTAGGGGTTGAAATAGGCAGTTAGGAAGCAATATATTTCTGATCGGTGGCCACTGCCAACCAACCGCAGCTGTCAACCCCAGCAGCAGGAATCAGTAGATTCCAGCCGCTGGGATTCGCAGCGTAGCAAAATGCCTGGGCAAATGGTGCCTTAGGACATGATGGGCAGGCTAGTATTTAGCTTGTTTGGTATCATAGTTATAATGAAAGAATTTCTTATATTGCAACCAAACCCCTATGTAGAAAAGCTAAATTAAATTAGAAAAACAGTTTAAACAGGAAAAAATTAAAAATATACTTACCTCGAACAGCAGCTTCTGGCTGCTGCATCTAGGTGCTGATTTTACTCATCTTGTCGGCCAGGGGCCAGGGTGGCATTTGCCTTCTGGGTCAATATTAATACAATATGCTGGGTTGGTGGCCCTGAGTGGTGATACTTCACTATCCAGTCATCGATCATTGAGCACCACAGTTAGTGACACGTCAGGCGTTATATGGTGTAATAAAATGTTCCCATCTACACTGAATCTTTCTGCCAGGAGCTGACAGGTAAATGATGCTATTTTTTGTGCATTTATTGGCACATAGCATTTAGAGGCATATGCATGTAAACTCATTCTGTTGCTTAGAATTTTCATTTATTCAAGTTACTAGAATGAAATTACACATACTGTATACACATGCATTTACACACCTCAAATGTGTGGATGGGGGAATCATCTTCTTTTAACCAATTCTTTTAACTGGCTACACATGGCTTAGTGTTTTTTTGTTAGGCTTGCTGGCTGAACAAAAAAAAAACTGAACCATGTGTAGCCAGTTTAAAGAATTGGTCCCAGGATAGAGCCATGGGGCCTGGGGCACTCCAGTAGAAAATTTGCCATGAATCACCACCCCACCCTGTTGTGCTCCATCCACCCAACCTTTATCCAGGTGCAAACATATGCCAAAAGAACTATTTTTATATTAAACATTGTGAAATATGGATAAATCACGTCCACAGTTCTTCCTCTATCCAAATTTCAGCTTGCCGCCTCAAAGAATGGTAAAAGGCTGGTCTGGCAAGAATGGTCTTTCATAAATCCATGTTGGCTACTACTAATACTATTTTCATTAGCAAATTCTTAGATATAGTCCCTTATCATTCCTTCCAATAGTTTGCACACTGTTGATGTTAGGCTGACTAGTCTGTAGTTTCCAGGTATACAGTATATCTCAGCCCTTTTATTTAATATTGGTATCATGTTTGCTTTTCGCAATCAACTGGTACCATTCCAGTCAGCAAAGTGTCCTTAAAAATTAGGAATAATGTGCTCGCTATACATTGCTAACTTCCTTGAGAATTCTCAGGTGTAAGCCAGCTGGCCCTAGTGATGTATTCACAATAAATCTTTCCAGTTAATTTTCAACACTGGATTCTGTCAGCCACAAGGGTAGATTCAATATGTTATTAACATTACTATCTCATTTATTATACCCCTCCTTTTTTGTAAAAGAAGAATGTATTTAATACAGTTGCCTTCTCCCTGTCACCTGTGACCAACTTCCCCAGTAATCTTTTATGGGGCCAATATTTTCTGACCTCACATAGTTGTAATTAATATATTTGGAAAACCCTTTGGGATTTTTTTGTTCTCCTCCACAATGTGTCTCTCATAATGAAATTTAGCTGCCCCTGATCATGCCCATGCATTTCTTACTGCACTCTGTAGTTTTGGAATGCTGATGTTGACCCTTTGGCCTTATATGTGTTAAAGAATTTTTTTTTTCTTATAACTATACCTTTTTCATATTTAGCCACCCAGATTTAACTTTTGTTCTCTTATGTGTTATCCATTGGAATACTGTGTTCCTTGTTGCAAGAATTTGACCCCATTTAGTATCACGTAGCATGGAGCACATCATAGTAAAGTTGACTTTTTGAAATTCAGTGTTCTTGTCCTACCTTCATGTCTCCCTTTCCTATAATTTATGACAAACACAATTACTCCGTGATAACAATTTCCTAAGTTAGCCCTTACTTCAACATCTGCAATCAGCTCTGTGTTGTTTGCAATTACTAGATCAAATAGAGCATTATTTTTAGTTGGGGCTTCCACCATTTGCCCCTTGAAATTGTCCTGCATTACATTCAAGAAATGACGAGCCTTAGTTGAATGCATATAATAGAATAGAATAGGTAGGCGCTACATTTACAAATAAAACAAGTATAGGTGCAATAAGTGAGTTCCTGAAGACGCCGCTGGGTGAAACGTATGTCAGAACATCATAACGTCACTTCCGGGTCCAGTAATGTCCAAGCAGAGGGAGAACGAGGCTTAGAGTGTATGGTGGCCATTTTTAGAATTTTACGAGCTGGAAACACTGGTGTCGTTCTATAGGCACCTTTACATCTGAGTGCAATAGAGTATTTTTATGTAACCATTGTTTCTTACTTAAAATACTACTTAGAGAGCAATTTACTTGTTTGATTAATTTAATGGTCGGGTGCATTCCCGTGAGAAGTATATCTATAAAGCATCATATTGGAGGCAAATTGTGATCCCTTATACTTGGCCATCACTAATGAATTGCTGAAGGGGAGTAATGGAGATAACACAGAGAGAGGGTGGTCCCCTATAAGACCAGAGGTGTATTTGACCACTGTAACTGGGGTCAAAGGATCTGGTGAGTGAGCAATCCACATTATACTTCTGTGAGAACATGGTAAAGATTACAGTCACAACCTTATCTCTGCTGTGGTTTGGGACAGATATAAGAAGCTGCAAGGATTGTCACTTTATCTATGGACTTTTTCACCATTTCACATGTATATATAATTACTTGGTAAAATTGGCTTGTAGCTGTTTAGAAATGTCAGGTTTGATCCATGCTCTGGTGGGTATGCACCAAATTTGAGGCACTAAATACAGGGATTTTTGGTAATATTAATCCCTCACTTATTGCACCTATACTTGTTTTATGTAAATGTAGCGCCTAACTATTCTATGTTATAGTGAAATCTTCACTATATTAGGGGCAGCTCCACACTAATTACAATCACATTAGTATTATTTGGTGCCTAAATAAACACTTTTTATTAATTTAGTTGAATTCAGTTACATCTGCCCAGTCAATATCAGGATTGTTGAAAACTGTATTAAATCCAAAACCATAAATGTAATATATTGCAGCTTACCAATCATTTGATGTGGTGGTTGCATTAGTTTTTTTTTTGTTAAGCTTTTTTCCCTGTTTTCACCTGGTGATTTGGCCAGTAACACACCTCCTGTATTACAGGGGGTGCAGTGGACAGCAGCATTATTAGTCTGGGGGGAGGGTGATTTAAATTCCCTAACAAATTGAAGCCAAATTCCATCTAATACTTTATAAGCAGTTACAGCAAACAGTCTTCTCCTTTTGGTATAAAATTTTTACACAAATAAACAAAAGCTGAACATTGTAAGCACCAATGTGTTAAATGGTTTGCCCAATTTCTGTAAATGATACATTCTTCTGGACAGCTTGTTCTTTTGAAAAACAACAGACTTACTGGCTGGATCACCAGATGAAAATAGAAGAAAGCCTAAAAAGAAAATGAATGCAGCTATCGCATCTAAGAACTGGTAAGCTGCAATATAATAAATGTTTGCTTTTGGGTTTAATACTACTTTAATATTAGGGACCTATAGCATACACTCACATTTAATTTACCATTTACTTTGTCCCTTTGAAGCTCCAGCCACAAGGACTCCACCTCATTAGTAGCCCCAATGTCATACCTCATATCAAATCACTCTTGACATACAGACTCACCGCTCCGCCTCTTCTACTTACCCTGTTCCTTACAATACAGGGAGTACCTATGGATAGTCGCAAACCAATAATGTGAGCTGTCAAGCTAAGTTTCTGATATTCCTACAAAGCCTAAATCCTCTTCATGGTTTTTTTTTTTTCCTTTTTTGTGTAAATCCGAGAGTACAACTTTAGCACTGAACTCTAGGAATCTTAGTCTCCATTCAATGTAATGTATGCCACCTCATGGACTTATCCCTTTTATTACAGCTTACTGAGCACAGGGTGCACAGCTACACAGGTTTCCTCAGCTCTGAAAAGTAGGGGTGGGAAGCTAAGGTTACACTCTGCAGAGCTCAGTGAGAGCTGATTGAAGAGAAAAGACACCCCCCCCCCCCCTCCACACAGGAACAAAAGCTGAGGTTATCAATCTGCTGGAACTCCCTCCCTTGTCACCATTTTTCTCTTGGTGTCAGGAAAACTCATCAGAAGTGATTTGTGCTGATAGCAGAGGAACAAAGCAGCAGAGAGAAATGACACTTGTGCTCCGGACTGAGACAGGTACACAATATGGAGGGATATACTTTATTCATATTTCATGTCTAAGGTTTACAACCACTTTAAGCTCAAAGGAGGGAGGTTTGTGGTCTCATCTTTGCAGAAGGAAGGAAGGAAAAATGTCCAGCAGCAGCAAAGGGGAAACATTTTTTTTTTAATCTGTAGTGTGAGATAGAATATCTGCCTTGTAGCTGGTGGACACTACTTAGCTTACCTATATGTCTGAAAAGTTGTGAATGCAGTTTTGGATAAAGATGGGGACAGACCCTCATGTCATTCTGTAAGATGCCAACAAGTGGAGCTTAGTGCCAAGGGAATGAAAATATAGTATTAATGTGCAGGAGTTGCATCATCACTGACCATCCCCTATGGCCCTGTGAGGAAGCCACTGGGTAAAGAGGCAGCATCAGAGTAGACAGGAGAAACAACAGATGACGTGAAGGCTGTCATTGCTGGATGAAGGCAACTTAAGGGGTAAAATTGCCATAACATGCATGCATACTTGCATGTCAATTGCTCCCACAGTCCCTTCACCCTGCAAAGATAATATGCTATCCAGATAATGAGGCAAAGGCAGAAACAGGTGGCTGTCCAGGCAGACATTGCATGTTTTTGTGCATCCTGAAGAGACCTTGCCTTACCACTTTTCAATTATTAAGGCAAAACTTTACAAATGGACATTTCATCATTGAGATTTACTGCATTTGCTAATATGGACTTTAAAACGGTATTAAACCCAAAAACAACAATGTGTGATTATTGCAGCTTACCAGTCTTTAGATGTGGTGGCTGCATTAATTTTCTTTTTTGGACGTTTTTTCCTTTATTTCACCTGGTGATCAGGCCAGTAACACACTTCCTCTTTTAAGGTGTTTGCATGTTGGAGAAGTAGTAAAGCAGACACTTATGGGCAGCATTATTGTCAGTCTGGGGAAGGGTAGTGTTGGGCTTCACTAGCAGATTTAGATGGACTTGACAAATTAAAACTGAACTCTAGCTAAGAGTTTATAAGAGGTTACAGCTAACAGTTTTTTTTTTGGGGGGGGGGGGGGAATAAAGGTTTTACATAAATAAATAAAAACTGACCATTGTAAGCATCCTGCTTCTATTTGTATTTAGCTTGGTATGTTAAAGTTGAAAAATAATTGCTTTACTGGCAGGAGCACCAGGTGAAAATGAAGGTTAAGGCCTAAAAAGAAACTAATGTAGCCACCATATCAAAGAACTGATAAGCTATTTAAAACGTTTTGTTTTAGGTTTTAATAGCACTTTAAAATTTTAAACCACGTCCAACTGTTTTTAAGTTTCCCCTATGGTTTTCTTTTTCTTATACAGTTCTTCCCTCTTGAGTAGACACATAGTTATTGGTGGAGCCAGAGGATATGTCTGTACTAGCTCCAGAATCCCCTCAGGAGACAGGCACTCTCAACCCACACCTAAATGACTGGAACTTATTTGTTTAAACAATTAGTTCAGCAGAGATACAACAATGTAAAATGCTGAATGCTATTCGAATAGCAAAAAGAAAAAAACACATACTCACCTAGATGGCTGCAACACCGATCCCAGCTGCAGCTGTCCCCTTGGTCACAGGAATACAGAATGAGCTGCACCCTGTAATCCATAGAAGTACAGCCAAAATAGTTTTAGCTCTACTTCTCCTTTAAATGCAGATCAGACCACATTTAGAAATCATTCATGCAAAGATCTAGAAAATATCTAGTGGTTAAACTTTTCCTCATGATGTGTACACTTTTATTTGTTTTGTGTTTGTACAGGTGCTTTTTTCTGATTTATTCCACTTAGAGGGCATAGTGTGACAAATAAATCCTACATAAAATAACGTATTATTATTTTTATTTTTTTCAACTTCTATCGAGTCTACCGGTGTAGAATTAGCTATTGCACAAGTGAATTTTTTTCTTTGTGAGATTAACATTCACTGACGGGCCTTTGATTGCCAATTACAGTACATTGTTTTGGCACTAGTCAGAAAAATACACACCATTAAATAAATATAAAAAGTAGATGTATGAGTTAACACTTACGGACATTTGTAGACCTATCATGATGACAGCCTTGGTAAAACCACAAAACAAGAAATAAGTCCACAAGTATGCTTTTGTTCTCAACTAATATCAGTAGACAAACAGCAATACAAGTAATGATCTAGTATAAAGAATAACAGTTCAATCCATAGATGATGGTGCAGACTATACCATGACATCTTTGCAAGCACTCCCTATAGATAAGCGTTTTTAAGAAAACCCGCTCTAGAGAAAAAACAAAACAAGGCATCTTTGTTAGCAGACAGGTATTTTCCATCATCTTGGTTTTCACTTCCACTCAGATTCCAGCTTGTGAGACAAGTCACTGCTTCTGCTTCACTGTCATTTCTTAAGAGGCAAGACCCAATAAGAAACCTCCAAGAAATCCACCAGATACGACAATGTTCTGCTTAATAAAGTCAGTTGACTGCAAAACAAATACAAACAATGGTCAATTCACTGGGCCTAAAAAGAACTGTTACACAAAATCACACATTTGCATTGTTGTGTTACCATAACATAGGATTTTCCTTTGAAAATAAACAATATCTGAATAGAAAAAATTACAAGAAAATTGAGGGAGGTGTCTAAACATCAAATAACTGTCGGCAGATAACAGAGAAGATCTGAAGTAAACTGTCTCTGTAGACAAAAGTTGGACATGTTGATTCCCCTGAAAAGTAATGTGACCAACAATTACATTAAAGAAAAACTTTTACGAGAGAAACAAGAAGCCTATCGATTGTTGACCTGCACTGCTGAAGTAATAAATACTCAGAGTGGGCAGATAAAGAATGTCTATATTTCCCTTAAAATATAACTTTACCTAAAATAAAAAAAAAGTAATGCAGAAGATACATGCTATGTCTCTACTGAATTAAGGGCACTTACCTGACTGTACGCATACTAGGAATTTCAACAATGCTGAGATGACTGAAGTCCCCACGCATGTGTGGGAGTGACATAATCTCAGCCTGACCAGGGATCGATACCCGGAAGCTGAAGCTGCCAGACTTAAGGGGGTTTATTTACTAAACCTGGTTGACTCAGACTCTTGTCCACTTCTGCATAAAAACCAATCAGCTTCCAGGTTTTATTGCTGAAGCTTAACTGAACATGCTAAGGTTAGAAGCTGATTGGCTACCATGCACAGGTGCCCAAGATTCTGAGTCAACCAGGTTTAGTAAATAAACCCCAAGATGTCAGAGGCCAGTGGGGAGAAGGCAGGTATAGCCCTGCTTTAATTTCTCTTACTTTTTTTGACCTGCATACTTACCCCATACCAAAAAGTGCCAAAGACAGAGGTTTTGCATAAACAGCAGGCCACCAGCAGTTAGAGAAGGAGGCCATTATCAGTAGCAGCAATATTTATTTCATGACAGATTAAATTCACACAATATTGTGCATATCTCAACACACACAACTTTGTTACAAGTTCCAGCATGTTCAAATTAAAATGTTAAATGAGAGGATTCATTTGAATTACAATATTGTCACAGGAATCTGCTGCAAAGTTTCCTACTTAGAGATTTCTGAGAGTAACATCACTTCCTGTTGCAGCCTGACAACACTAAGACACTGTCTTGTAATTACCAGTAGCATGGTAAGCCTGCCTCCTTCACTTAGCTATTGGGATGCCTATCTGATACGCAGCAAAATGGCCAGCTGACACAGCAAGCTGACAACAGCCTACAACATGAAGTGCTGTTAATGACAGGTCCTCCAAGAAAGAGACTGCAGTATAGCTTTACAAAAATTACTTGCTTAAAAAACTGTATACAGTGGTACTAGGAATAATGCCAGTTTGAATTTTTTTGCAGCAATTTTTTTTTTCTATGAGGTAAAGAAACATAATAGGCTAAATCATAATGTGCTTTAAAACAGAACACAGCAACTCATCTTACCTCTTCAATTAAAGTGTGGATTTCTGGTACAGATTTATTTGCCTGTTTCTTTATCTTCCTCTTAGCCGTGTTAACATCCTTTTCTACCCTTTTCCAGTCTATCTGTATATAACCCCCATGGCTTGCAATCTAGAAGAACAAAGAATTTACTTAGTGACAATAAACACAAATTTTTTCCAGTTACTAAACAACACAACCATAACAGTACCATATTGTTCTGGATAAAATTTAACCGCCGCCCGCCCGCCATATAGTAATATGACGGACACAAGGTGGTTCTCTCGTTCTGGGAGAACATCATATGATGTCCTCCCATTCTAACCGCGCATGTGCAGCTCCCGGAGCGAGCAGCACGGTGATCGGCGGTGCACTGCGTCCCTCGGACACAGCGGATCACCGATCCACGGAAAGAGCCAAAGATGTCGGCTCGGTCATGTGATCAGCTGTGTCTAATCACAGCTGACCACATGTAAACAGAGAAATGCCGGTTATTGGCATTTCTCTCCCCATGAGCTGTCACACTGTGTGCCCTGATGATCTGTGTAGCCCCAGCAGCGCCACCTGTCAGTGTCCATCAGTGCTCATCCATGCCACCTGCCAGTGCCCATCAGTGCCACATTTCAGTGCCTGTCAGTGCCACATCAATGCCATATATCAGTGTCCATCTGAGCTGCCTTTCAGTGTCGTCAGTCAATGCCACCTATCAATGCCAGTCAGTGCCACCTATCAGTGCTGCCAACCAGTGCCACCTATCAGTACCAGTCAGTGCCGCCTGTCAGTGCCGTTTATCAGTGTGCATCAGTGCCGCCTAACAGCGCCAGTCAGTGCCGCCTAACAGTGCCAGTCAGTGCCACCTATCAGAGCCATATATGAGTGCTGCCTTTCAGTGCCACCTACCAGTGCCACCTATCAGTGTCCATCAGTGCAGCCTACCAGTGCCCATCACTGCAGCCTCATTAGCGCACATCAGTGAAGGAGAAAAATCACTTATTTACAAAATTTTGTAACAAAAACTAAGAAAAAACGTTTTTTTTTTCCAACACTTTCAGAGGTTTTTGGTTTAAGAAAAAATAAAAAAACCAGAGGTGATTAAATACCACCAAAATAAAGCTCTGTCACAAAAAAATGATAAAAATGTCATATGGGTACAGTGTTGCATAACTGTGCAATTGTCATTCAAAGTGCAACAGCGCTGAAAGCTGGAAATTGGCCTGGGCAGGAAGGGGGTATAAGTGCCCTGTAGGCTGGTGGTTAAAGAGATTAAAGTTAACTTGTCTTTAAAGCGATGCATTTGCCCATTTAGGAAAAAGCAAAGATTGATTTAGTTCCTGTCTCTCCAAATCACTTAGACTAACTTTGACACTTTCCCCTACTGTCCCATGTCTTTGCAGTCATATCCCTATATAATCTGTGTGAAATGGTGTTGAAGCTTACACATACAGTTGCAAGAAAAAGTATGTGAACCCCTTGGGATTACATGGAGTTTTGCATGAATTGGGCATAAAATGTGCTCTGAACGTCATCTAAGTCACAACAATAGAAGAACACAGTCTGCTGAACATAATACTACACAAACATTAGATGTTGCCATGGTTTAATTGCACATAACATGTAAACATTCACAGTGCAGGGAGGAAAAAGTATATGAGGCCCTAGCTTAATGACTTCTCCCAGAGCTAATTGGAGCCAGGAGTGAGCCAACCTTGACTCCAATCAGTGTGATGATATTGGATGTGTTGCTGACAGCTGTCCTGCCCTTAAAAACACACACACCTGTTTTGGGTTTACTAGTTTCAAGAAGCACTGTCTGATGTGAACCATGCCTCGCAGAATAGAGCTCTCAGAAGACCTACGATCAAGAATTGTTGACTTGCATGAAGCTGGAAAGGGTTACAAAAGTATCTCCAAAAGCCTTGATGTTCATGTGTCCACGGTAAGACAGACTGTCTACAAATGGAGAAAGTTTAGCACTGTTGCTACTCTCCCTAGGCGTGGTCATCCTGTAAAAATGACTGCAAGAGCACAGCGCAGAATGCTCCATGAGGTAAAGAAGAATCCCAGAGTGTCAGCTAAAGACCTACAGAAATCTCTGGAACATGCTAACATTTTTGTTGACACATCTACAATAAGGAAAACATTAAACAAGAATGGAGTACATGGGAGGACACCACGGAGGAAGCCATTGCTGTCCAAAAAGAATATTGCAGCACGTTTGAAGTTTGCAAAAGAGCACCTGGATGTTCCACAGCACTACTGGCAAAATATACTGTGGACAGATGAAACCAAGATTGAGTTGTTTGGGAAGAACACACAACACTATGTGTGGAGAAAAAAAGGCACAGCACACCAACATCAAAACCTCATTCCCACTGTAAAACATGGTGGAGGGAGCATCATGGTTTGGGGCTGCTTTGCTGCCTCAGGGCCTGGACGGATTGTTGTCATTGATGGGAAAATGAATTCCAGAGTTTATCAAGACAATTTGCAGGAAAACGTGCGACCATCTGTCCGCCAACTGAAGCTCCGCAGAGGATGGGTGATGCAACAGGACAATGACCCAAAGCATACAAGTAATTCAACAAAACAATGGCTTCAACAGCACAGAATAAGCCTTCTGGAGTGGCCCAGTCAGAGTCCTGACCTCAACCCGATTGAAATGCTGTGGCATGACCTTAAGAGAGCGATTCACACCAGACATCCCAAGAATATTGCTACACTGAAACAGTTTTGTGAAGAGGAGTGGTCCAAAATTACTCCAGATCGTTGTGCAGGTCTGATCTGCAACTACAGGAAACGTTTGGTTGAGGTTATTGCTGCCAAAGGAGGGTCAACCAGTTATTAAGTCCAAAGGTTCACATACTTTTTCCTCCCTGCACTGTGAATGTTTACATGTTATGTGCAATTAAACCATGGCAACATCTAATGTTTGTGTAGTATTATGTTCAGCAGACTGTGTTCTTCTATTGTTGTGACTTAGATGACGTTCAGAGCACATTTTATGCCCAATTCATGCAAAACTCCATGTAATCCCAAGGGGTTCACATACTTTTTCTTGCAACTGTAGTTCATGATGTTGCCCCGTGACAGTGTTTGGACCTGGCTGAACAGCATAAAGGGAGGAGGACACATGCTCCTCCATACTCAGAAGCCCTGGGTATTTTGAATTGATTCCAGTAAGTAAAGGAATGGTTGGTGAGGCTGTACGCACGCACGCACACGCCTTAACTAATCCTGTCCTCTGCCTTGATGCCCTCTGCTGCAGCAGATTTTAGGTAAGCAGTATGCAAAACCTTATGGCTGAAACCTGCACAATGTAATGTACTGCTCCTACATAAAAGCATTTGAGCCTTCTGCTTTCTTAGGCACCAACAATTGCATTTTGGGATGGCAGGATAGGTGTCACAGCTTTCTTCCTTATCCAAAATGTTTGATTTGTTTTTTACGATAACTGTGCCGAGTTAGCAAATGAGAGCAGAAAAAAGTTAACTTAAGTGGCTGATGCTTGTGGAATAGCTCAAAGGCCTGCTATAAACAGTAGTAGTGTGGAAGGGGATGGCCGCTGATACTTGTTTTTAACAGGTCTACTTTAAATCATTTTGTGTTAGCCCACATACTGTAACTCTGCTATCTACTCAGTTTCACCCTCTCTGATCCTCAGTTTCAGTTTGTTTGAGGCCGTCAATGCAATATTCCACGTTTGGACTAGCATGTTTTTTTTACAGAGGCAGGAAAGGGTTTTTTTTGCTGACAGCATTTAATTATCTAATGAAGCAATGGATATTCTGAGGCAGCTATTTCTAGGTAACAGTTCACTACCTGAAGAAGAAGAAAGCCACCACCAACTGCCGTTGCAGCAAGCTTTCCAACTTTCTGGAACAAAAAGCCTGCACACCTGTAAAAGAAAACAAATTTGGTTACGATTCTTTTTTTTTTATAATATTCATGTTGCAAGGAAATGGGTGTCCTATCAACCATATTTTAATAAAACCGTATGATTTTTCTGTGTATATAGATAGCTAAGGCTTTCACCGTGAAAAATAAAACGTTATATTTGCAAAAGACAATGGCCATAAGACCTACTTTTAATGCCCTTTTTCTGCATCATGGTGGTTGCTGAGGGCTAGAGTTGATCAACATATTTGACATCAACTCAAGACACTTCTGAGATCATTCTGAATTTATGGCAGGTGCATTTTACCTGCAGTTGTCCTCCTCATGACCTGCTTCAGGATGCGTTTGCATTCCTGTAGACTTGTATTGGGAAAGCAGCACCTCTAAAGCAAACTAAACCCCTGTCAACACTGGCCCTAATGGTGAAAAAATGTTAATATTTTAATGGTTTTTTTTTAATGCTGTGGAATGAAGAAAATGAGTTATTCTGCCTGCTAGCCATTTCTTTTTTCTAGATAAGTAAAATGTACAGTGGGGATCGAAAGTTTGGGCACCCCAGCTAAAAATTTGTATTAATGTGCATAAAGAAGCCAAGGAAAGATGGAAAAATCTCCAAAAGGCATCAAATTAGAGATTAGACATTCTTATAAAATGTCAACAAAAGTTATATTTTATTTCCATCATTTACACTTTCAAAATAACAGAAAACAAAAAAATGGCGTCTGCAAAAGTTTGGGCACCCTGCAGAGTTAATATCTTGTACTGCCCCCTTTGGCAAGTATCACAGCTTGTAAACGCTTTTTGTAGCCAGCCAAGAGTCTTTCAATTCTTGTTTGAGGTATCTTTGCCCATTCTTCCTTACAAAAGTCCTCCAGTTCTTTGAGATTTCTGGGCTGTCTGTCACGCACTGCTCTTTTAAGGTCTATCCATAGATTTTCAATTATATTGAGGTCAGGAGATTGTGAAGGCCATGGCAAAACCTTCAGTTTACGCCTCTTGATGTAATCCCCCGTGGATTTCGAGGTGTGTTTAGGATCATTATCCATTTGTAGAAGCCATCCTCTCTTTAACTTCAGCTTTTTCACAGATGGCATCAAGTTACCATCCAAAATTTGCTGAAATTTTATTGAATCCATTTTTCCTTCTACTCGTGAGATGTTCCCTGTGCCACTGGCTGCAACACAACCCCAAAGCATGATTGATCCAACCCCATGCTTAACAGTTGGACAGAGGTTCTTTTCATTAAATTCTGTGCCCCTTCTTCTCCAAACGTACCTTTGCTCATTCCGGCCAAAAAGTTCAATTTTAACCTCATCGGTCCACAGATGCATGTTTCCAAAATGCATCAGGCTTGTCTATATGTTCATTTGTAAAGTTCAAACGATGATTTTTGTGGTGAGGACGTAGAAGAGGTTTTCTTCTGATGACTCTTCCATGAAGACCATATTTGTACAAGTATCTCTTTATAGTGGAATAGTGTACCACAACTCCAGTGTCTGCCAGATCTTTCTGGAGGGATCGTGCAGTCAAACGTGGGTTTTGAATTGTTTTTCTCACAATCCTGCGAGCTGTTCTGTCTGATATTTTTCTTGGTCTTCCAGATCTTGCTTTAACTTCCACTGTTCCTGATGACTGCCATTTCTTAATTACATTCCGAACAGAGGATATTGACATCTGAAAATGCTTTGCCATCTTCTTATAGCCTTCTCCAGCTTTGTGAGCGTCAACTATTTTCAGTTTCAGTTTTCTAGACAACTGCTTAGAAGAACCCATGGTGCTGATTGTTGGGGCAAGGTCAGATGAGTCTGGGCATTTAAAACCTTTAAGATTGACATAACCTGGTCTTCCCAGACGATGATTGAGAACAATCCATGACACTGGCAGGTCTCATCTTTGCAAAGGGGACAGTGCATGCTATAAATTCTGCAGGGTGCCCAAACTTTTGCAGACGCCATTTTTTTGTTTTCTGTTATTTTGAAAGTGTAAATGATGGAAATAAAATCTAACTTTTGTTGATATATTATAAGAATGTCTAATCTGTAATTTGATGCCTTTCGGAGATTTTTCCATCTTTCCTTGGCTTCTTTATGCACATTAATACAAATTTTTAGCAGGGGTGCCCAAACTTTCGATCCCCACTGTATATACTTTTAACTTTCTGGTAACTAACTGGACAGTAGAAATTCAGGCCAAAAATTATAATTACCGTACATAAGCATTATGTGACTGTTCAGTTTTTAAAAGTTGAATATGCAATTTATTTTTTTTTTAATAAAATCAGCTTTGTACAAAAACAGTCTTGTCATACCTTTATGAGAATCCTTAATAAATAATTTGAATAAAATCAGTGTAACCTTACCAGCCCGTTACTCCACCCATTACGATCTGAGTAGCTACAGAATACTTTTCTGTAAGGGGCCCAGAATTTCGTCCAAAGACTCGACTCCACCAATGGTGTCGTCTAGCATATTCTGTGAGATCCAATACTTCATAAGATTCATCATCGCTGCTCGGTTCTTAAAAAGATACACATTAAACTATTATCACACAATTAAAAATGATTTAATATAAATATTCAGCTAAAGTTATGGCTAGCCAAATACTGGTAGCCAGGTTGATTACCGAGACTAGGAAGCTGCAGTTTATAGACCAGCACTACAAAAGTTTGGACAACAGTGTGTTAGGAAGGTAAACATAATATGCAAGTTACGGATGCCTCTATAGTTTCACTGTAAGGGTCCCTTCACACAGGCGATCTGATAAGGTCCTGATCAGAGGTCCATGCAGCCCTAAGGACCAGTGGATGTAAACAGACTTGTGTCTGTTTACACCCACTTACCTCTGGGCTCAATCAGGCCCGCTAAGAAAATGAAGGACTGTGTCCTCTTCTGTTTGGGCGGACCGGATCGGAGGGAGCCAGGTGTAAATGGACAGTGGAGTCCATTTACGCCCGGCCACCCATAGAGAAGAGGGGGGGTCTGTCTGTGCAAGTGAGATAACTGACAGAGCTGCAAACACTGGCGGTAAAGAGCCTGAGTGTGCAAGCTCAGTTATGGCTCTAGCAGAAAGAACTTGGCTGGGTAGCAGAGTGGTGCGAGAGTGTCTGAAACACCTCCTAGGCAATAAGTCTGCCTAGGAAACATCAGATGCTCTACCACCACAACAAAACCTCGCCACTGTACCGATCAGGCTCTCTCCTTCTAGTGCTTGGGGCTCTGCCAATTATTTCCCTGAGCCTGTCAGTCCAGGTTACACAAGCAGAGGTCTCGTGCTTGCAGCTCTCCACAGACATCTGTCATCATGCCTGACACTGGAGGCACTGCATGCCGGACAGGAACAGCCAAAGGGCTTGAATTGGCCTGGAGCTGTAAAATGCTCTAGAAGAAAAAAAAAAAAAAAAAAAAGATTTACTTAAGTGGGGTACACACTATGTACTAAAATCCCCTACGAGGAACGATTGTTCTATTTTCGTATAGTGTATACACAGCTTTGGACATACGATTCAGACTTTCCAAACAAAAATTTCTAAAGGGACAAACACTAAAATTTTCTTGTAGGTTAACAGAACTAACCATTTTTGTTTGATTCCTATTGTTTTTGTATGTGAAAAATCAGATATTAAAGACTGCGCATGATCTGAAACAAACAATAATAATCTACGATACAATGTTTCTACATAAAACAAACAAAAAAAAAAGCATTTGTTGTTCCAGAATTTACATACAATTACTACCATTCTCTGGCTTTTCTCAATGTTTCATAGCAAGTCGAACCAGATGATTGTTTGCCCGATTTTCTAGATTTCCAGTTTATCCAGCTTTACCTGATCCTCCACTTTTACCCGCAGCTTCTTTTCCCCCATACTTCAGCAGTCTAGGGTACTGGTGTCATCAAGACCAAAGCAGAGTCCATAGCCCTGCACTGGACATGATGACGCCAGGGGACAGTACACCGCCAAAGTGTTGGGGGCAACTCCTGCTTGGAGAGCAGAGTATCAGGTAAGTAAAACTATTTTCTTCTCTTCTAGCCAAAATTAGCTATTAACACGTGCATTGCAGGCACAGCCTCTGTAAGGGGTCATTTTGGATTCTCCAGTAGTTAAACCAGTTTGGCTCCAAAACGATTTTTTTTCATTTTTCCCATGTAAAAATCTCAATTTGTGGCAATAAAATTACCTAAACCGCCAGAACATTATATATTTTCTGAAAGCAGACCTGTAGCATAAAAAGGTGATAGTTGCAAATATTTATGTCACATAATATTTGCGCAATTGTTTATTGAATGCAGATTTTCAGGAAAAAATATAATAAAATTAATTTTAGTGTAAAAACACACAATAAAATACCCATTTTTGGTTAAAATATAAAACATGAGGTTGAATTAAGTAAAGAAATACCAAACATTCCAAGTCTTAAAATTATGTGTGCTCGTGATATCGCCAAAAACTACGGTGCCCAAAAATCACCATAGGTGATGCTTTAAAAGTGTTTACTAGGAGCTCCTGTGCTAGAATTATTGTTCTCACTCTGGCGTTCGCGGCGATATGTCACACGTGTTGCGTGACCGCATTTACATATGCGTGCACGCATTGGGCTTGTGTTTGTGCAAGTGTGCGGGGCAACGGGGGTTATAGACAATTTTATTTTAATATATTTTATTATGATTTTTAAAATGTTTTTCTTTTTATTTATTTCTACCTGATTGCTATCACAGGGGGTTAAATAAACCCCTATGAGATAGCATTGGACAGGTATTCTTTATGGAGACACCAGAGATTTAATAGACTGCAATAGATGGCTACTGCAGCCATCAGCTTGTGATTAAAGGTTCACTCTTTGGACATTTGAGCTAACCTGGTTAAAGAGATTATAAAGGCTGCAGCTTTTTTTTAACTTCTGCTTGCAGCTCCCCTCCCCCCTCTACCTACCTGAGCCTGATCTCAATCCAGCGTTTGTGAACAAGAGCAGAGTCTCTCTCCCTTCTCATTGGCTCAGAGATAGCAAGCAGGAGCCACTGTCTCCCACTGTAGTCAATCACAGCCAGTGAGGAGTGAGGTGGGGGCAGGGGCAAGCCATGCTCTGTGTGTCAATAGACACACAAAGCGCAGCTCAGGTGGGAGCCTGCAAGAGTGCCTCATACAAAGCAGCTTGCTAAGGGCACTTGGCCAGGAGGAAGAGCCAGTGGGAGACCCCAAAAGAGAAGGATCAGGGCTGCTCTGTGTAAATTCATTGTACAGAGCAGGTAAGTATGGCATGTTTGTTATTTTTAACCACTTGCCCTCCTCCCTATAACAGAAATACTGCTACAGAGTGGCAGGACTGCGCAAAATCATGTATATATACATGATTTGCATTTCCGGGTAGGGGGCAGGCGCAGCTGTTGGCAGCTACAGATGTCAATCCCCAGGTCCCGGCCGGCACTCGGCGATTGTCAGGGAAAGCCAACAGGGGAGAGACTTGTGTGCATCTCTCTACACAGCAGAGATACAAAACAGCATGCCTCCCTAGTAAAACCCAACACACAGTAAACCACACACAGCACAGAGTTAACCCTTTGATCGCCCCAGATGTTAACCCCGGTCATTAGTACAGTGTTAGTGCTTACAGCCGCTCATTGTATTAGTGTCACTGGGGATGTCAGTGACAGTTACTCAGTTCCCCCCCAGTGTCAGAATGCCCGCCGCAGTTTTACTATACGTCACTGATCGCCGCCATTACTAGTATAAAAAAAAAAAAATTCCAGTATATATACCGACATTTGTAGACGCTATAACTTCACGTAAACCAAATTAATTTACACATATTGGGATTTTTTTTTTAGCAAAGACATGTAGCAAAATAAATTTTGGCCTAAATTTATGACGAAATTTGATTTTTTAAATTGTTTTTTACTGCATATGTTTTATAGCTAAGTCAAAAATATTGTTTTTTTTCCAAAATTGTCAGTAATTTTGTTTATAGCGCAAAAACTAAAAACTGCATGGCTGATCACATACCACCAAAACAAAGCTCCATTTGTGGGGAAAAAAGAACACAAATTTCATTTATGTAAAGCTTTGCATGACCGTGCAATTGTCAGTTAAAGTAACAAAGTGCTGTATTACAAAAAATGGCCTGATCAGGAAACAGGGAGGGGGGGGTGGATCCTCTGGAGGTTAAAGTGGAGTTCCACTCACCTGTCAAAAAATAAAAGTCAGCAGCTACAAAAACTGTAGCTGCTGACTTCTAAAAAACAGCCACTTACCTGTCCCTCATTCCCGTGGTGTCCCCGCAGCCCGTTTCACTGGCTGTCCTGTATTCCAGGAGGCTGGCATCTTCAGTATGGGCACCCGGCTGTGACAGCTTACGGCTTCACAGCCGGGTACCCACTGCACATGCTCGAGTAGCACTGCCCTTCATGAATGGTCCTGTAGTCTTCTGGGACCTGTCACATGTCCCAAAAGACTACAGGGAGGAAGGACACCTTCGGCTTCTGATCGCCTAGGCCAGGGGTAGGCAACCTGCGGCTCTCCAGCTGTTGCAGGACTACAAGTTCCATCATGCCTCTGCAAGTCATAGCTGTAACTGTCAATTTGCAATGTTTCATGGGAAATGTAGTTCCACAACAGTTAGAGAGCCGCAGGTTGCCTACCACTGGCCTAGGCGATCTGATCGGAAATGGGAGTGGGTACCTGTCAAATTCGAGTACCCGCTCCCCACCCCCAAAGGTGCCAATCCTTAATGGGGAGCAGTCCCTAAAGCAGAACTTCCCCTTTTGGGTGGAGCTCCGCTTTAAGTGGTTAGGTAATGCTGATTTCCAGCCTAGCATTGTGCCTGGGGGGTCAGTGTATTGACCTCCTATTCTTCTTTCACTTTCAGTCCAACTGTCCACAGAGCTCAGTAGAGGAATTCCTCACGATTAGCAGGTTTTATTCTCATAGACTAGCATAAAAAGGGACCAAGCCAACTAAGATATGAGGTCTTCCTAAGAGAATTCCTATCACCAGAACCCAGCAGCCTCTGTATGTACCTAGCGTACCTATGGGACCTGAACAGGCTCCCCCATGCAGTCCCCCTCAATCTAGAAGTTCCGAACACAATGTGACATGAATGAAGCCCCGACATTCATCATGAACACGCACATACGACTCCGTACATCCCGCCCCGCCATGTAAACACACTCCGGATCCCCAATGACCCCTCATCTCCCACCTCTCCTGGCAGCCATGACTCCTCTGGATATTTTGGTGGGTGATGCAATCACGTACAACACACGTACGAGCCGGTGACGTCACATCCCCACACTTCCGCGTTATGCCCCGCCTGCAACCGTTGCGCTGAGGTGATGGTAGCGGGGAGGATGTGAGGGGGAGCTGTGGAAGGGCGATTCTTGGTGTTTGTGGTCATCTTCCTATAGTAACATATTATATAACCTGTAGCGGGTTGTTTTGTTTTCTGGTGTAATGTTTCTTCTGCTTTCACATGAAAATGCAAAATACAGGAGGAAGCTTATTCAAAATGCATTTCCATGAAAGAAATGGCGCCTTATTTGTTTTGTGGAGGTGCGTAGAGCTCCGCTTTGTGTATGAGTGCGTTGCAGCACGCGTGTGTTTTGGAGATGCTTTATGGTGCTATTTATAAGGAATGGAATCGCAGTGCACATATTAACCTCCCTAGCGCTCCGATTATGTCAGTATTTCTGTGCTCAAAGCGGTACATTTTTTTGCATGGAAATATGTCATCTTTTTATTGCAGGCCTGTAATTTTTAGGAATAGCTCACTGAAATCTGTCCGAACAAGAGTCTAGTAAACATCCCGGGTATGATAAAACTTGAAACACGAAATCATGAATTATAAATAATCATAAAAAATAATAATAAATTTAATTCAATAATATAATCAAACCAAAAACACTGAAATTTGAAATATAGCGCCAAGTTCGCACATCACTGAGCAAAGTCGCAAAATCGTTTTCAGTGTCTGATGACGAATTTCGCCACGAATCATCACTTAATTCTGTAAGTGGTTCTGATTTACTATCGCAGTTTTCTAGCTGGTCTATTTATTTCAGGCACTTATATAGTGCTGTCCATTTACGCAGCGCTTTACACAAATATATATTGTACATTCACATCAGTCCCTAACCCTCATACATACATATACAAGGGCCAATTTAGACAGGAGCCAATTAACCTACCAGCATGTCTTTGGAGTGTGGAAGGAAACCGGAGTACCCGGATGAAACCCACGCAGGCACAGGGAGAACATGCAAACTCCAGGCAGGTGGTGCCGTGGCTGGTCTAACACCGCTTTTGACCTAAAGGGACGCTTTTTGGACGCCATGGACATTTCTCAGTTTCCAGGCAGAAAGAACAGTAAAAATGCAGGCAGGGCACAGGACAAAACACTAGGGACAAAATGTATGTGAAATGGTTTGATACAGTAATGTTTTACTATGTGATTTTAGTGAGTGTCACTTTTTGACATTTTTAAATTTCCCGCCAGTTCCGTCCCCGTGCAGCCTGACGTCGCAGGGAACAGAACCCGGAAGACAGATGCCGGCAACGGCCGGAAGGACATTGCCGTGGACACTGCAGGAGACACATCGCAGGAGCGCAGGACAAGGTAAGTGAAGAAGAGATCCCGGAGCAACGCTGCAGGGTATTCCTGAGTGTAGCTCAGGGTTACTGCTTGTGGTGCTGAAACTTTACCCCGAGCTACACTCGGGAATACCGCCAGGGAGGTTAACAATGTTTGAGGAAGAGGGCCAGGGTGGTCCTCTGTAGCTCCAGAAGATTTTCCCCCCTTCGTGACCATCTTTTGCTTTACCACACTTCTATACCACTACTTTAAAGCTGACTTGCGGTCGATTTTGTGTTTATTCACCACTTGCCCTCCTGGGGATGTACCCCCTTCCTGACCAGGCAAATTTTTTGTGTTACGGCGCTGTGTTACTTTGAAAATTGCGCAGTCATGCAACGCTGCACCCAAATGAAATTTACATCTTTTTCCCCACGAATTAAGCTTTCTTTCAGTGGTATTTGATCAGCCGGTGCATTTTTTTTTAATTTTTTGCGCTATAAAACAAAACAATTTTGAGAAATATTTTTGACTTTTTGCTGTTAACCACTTGCCTACCGGGCACTTATACCCCAATCTTTACCAGGCCAATTTTCAGCTTTCAGCTCTGTCACACTTTGAATGACAATTGCGCAGTCATGTAACATTGTACCCATATGAAATTTTTATGATTTTTTTCTCACAAATAGAGCTTTCTTTTGGTGGTATTTACTCACCGCTGCGTGTACTTTTTGCGCTATAAACAAAAAAAGATAAAAAAATGTGAAAAAAAAAGTTTCTTTGTTTCTATTATAAAATTTTGCAAAGGTAATTTTTCTCCTTCACTGATGTGTGTTGATGAGGCTGCACTGATGGGCACTGATAGGCGGCACTGATGATGGGTACTGATAGGTGGCACTGCTGGGCACTGACTGGTGGCACAGGTGGGCGGAACTGGTGGGTGGCACTGCTGGGAACCAATCATCAGGGCACTAATCATCAGTGCCCTGATGATCGGTGCCGATCCCTGCTCTGACAACTGCCGGTTCTCAGCAGTACTTTCCTGACGCTCTGACAGCTAGAGGAAAGTGAAGCCGAGAACCGATAATTGCATTTCCCGGTGATCAGCGTGTCATTAGACTCGGCTGATCACGTGGTAAAAGGCCGCTGTGATTGGCCTTTTACAATATCACGTGATCAGCTCTGTCCGTAGGCCGGGGGCGCGCATTAGAGCGCGTTCTGGGAGGATGTCATATGACGCCCTACCAGAACTGGCCGGCCGCAGTGCAGCTGTCATTCGGCTGCGGTCAGCAACTAGTTAAACGTCCAGTAAAAATTAAAAAAAAATCATATTTTGACATAAATTTAAGCCACAATGTATTATGCGGCATGTCTTTGCTAAAAACAAAAATCCCAATTAATTGGTTTACGTGCAAGTTATAGCATTTACAAATGGCGGAATATACGTAGTGGAATTTTTTTTGTAATATTTACTAGTAATGGAGGGCATTCTGACACTCGGGGGAACTGACTTGGTGTCACTGAGATCCCCGGTGACACCAATACAGTTATCAGTGCTAACAAAAAAACACTGACAGTGTACTAATGGCACTGGGCAGGAAGAGGTTAACATGAGGGTCGATCAAAGGGTTAACTGTGTGCTGGGTGTGTTTTACTATGGGGCTGTGTGTTTGTGCTATACTGTATGCACACTGCTTTGTATGGCTGTGCTGTGCCATGCAAAGCAGTGTGCACGAGCTGACAGGGAGGAGAACTGTTTTGTTTACAAACAGTTCTCCCTGTCGGAGATACTCGGCAATCACCGGGAACCGGTGATTGACAGCCGCAAATGGTGGCGTGGGCAGGGTGCGCACGCCCCCTACCCGGAAATGCGAAATCACGTGTATATATACATGATTTTGCGCACCTGTGCTGCCCTGCAGCAGTATTTCTGCTATAGGGCAGACGGGAAGCTGTTAAAAGTCAGCAGCTACAAAAACTAGCTGCTGACTTTTAATAAACACACACTTACCTGTTCCAGGGTCCAGCGATGTGCTCACCTGCGCTGTCCCTTCTCTGCCTCTTCTTTCCCCGGCGCTGGCATCTCAACTGTGGGCAACAGACTGTGACAGCTTGCGACTTCACAGCTGGATGCCCACTGCGCATGTGCGAGTCGCACTACGCATTCTAATTGGTCCAGCAGTCTTCTGGGACCTATGAAGGTTCCCAGGAGACTGCAGGAGGAAGGAGGAGGCCAAACTTCTGGCTCACCTCGCCACCACAAACTGAGCCGGAAGTGAGAGCGGGTACCTGTCAAAACCAGGTACCCCCCCCCCCCAAAAGGTGCCAAATATGGTATTGAAATGGGGGAGGAGGCAAACAAGCGGAGCTTCCAGTTTTGAGTGGAACTCCGCTTTAACTGGTAACTGTGCGTTTATGCAACGCTGTACCCAAACAAAAT
The DNA here is from genome assembly GCF_062004578.1 of Staurois parvus. Taxonomy (NCBI): domain Eukaryota; kingdom Metazoa; phylum Chordata; class Amphibia; order Anura; family Ranidae; genus Staurois; species Staurois parvus. The sequence continues at coordinate 5,296,339 of NW_028319936.1, read as the reverse complement.
TTATATTTTTTCACAGAAATAGAGCATTCTTTTGGTGGAATTTGATCACCACTGGGTTTTTTATTTTTTTGCGATATAAACGAATAAAGATCATACATTTTTAATAAAATTTTGACTTCCTGCTATAAAACATATAAAAAAAATAAAAATCAAATTTCTTCATAAATTCAGGCTAAATGTATTCTGCTACATGTCTTTGATAAAAAAAAATCCCAATAAGTCTATATTGATTGGTTTGCGTGAAAGTTATAGACAAACATCTACAAACTACAACATTATGATGTGTGTATTATATATTTATATTATATTGCCAAAAGTTTTGGGACGCCTTCCTTTACGAACACATGAATTTTAATGGCATTCCAGTCTTGAGTTTGCACACCCTTTGCAGCTATAGCAGCTTCAACTCTTCTGGGAAGGCTGTGCACAAGGCTCGCAGTCTCCACTCAAATTCATTCCACAGGTGTTTTATCGGGTTGAGGTGAAGTTCCTGCACCCCGAACTCACTCATCCATGTCTTTATGGTAATTGCTTTGTGCACTGTTGTGCAGTCATGTTAGAACAGGAAGGGGCCATCCCCAAACTGTTCCCACAAAGTTGGGAACATGAACTTGTCCAAAATGTCTTGGTATGCTGACGCCTGAATAGTTCCCTTCACTGGAACTAAGGGGCCAAGCCCAACCCTTGAAAAACAACCCTACACCATAATCCCCCCTCCACCAAACTTCACACTTGGCACAATGAAATCAGGCAAATACCATTCTCTTGGCAGCAGAGAAGCATGATTCGTCACTCCAGAGAACACGGCTCCACTACTCTGGAGTCTGGAGGCTGAATACTTGCAAAGTCTTGGATTTAGCAGAGTCCAATTGTCCACACAAAAACATTGCCGTGGCTCTCTTGGGTGTTCCTTGGTTAATGTTAAACAAGAGCTCGTTGACTAGATCCGGTCAGTCCCTTTTCTGTGATATCAAAGGGGTGTCGCCAGAGACCAACTGACCAAATAATCCGGTTTAAGGGATGGGTTCTCGGAGGTCACCAAATGTGTGACCAAGTCCCAACTACAGCTTTACACTAATATTAATAACCTCTAATACATGCAGGTGGTATTCTAGCAACTGGCAGATTAATGTTCAGAATTATATTTCGAACCCACGGATACCAAATACAGTGTACTTTTGTCGCCCAGGAGGGAAGAGACTGCTTTCTCCCCTTTCACATGTGCTAACATAGTCATGTATGACCTTGATTTGTTCAGTAGGATATTCAAATATGTACCCAATAAGGTGAATTGTATGTGGAATTGTTACGTTGTGGAATAGACGATTTATGACACACTTTGCATTCCTAGAGCCTTAATGGGCTTATAGGTCATGTGTGACGGCTTGACTGAGTTATTGTTTTACGATAGGGCAGAGGAAAGTGTTTTCCATGGTTAGTGGAAACAGACATCCTGCCAAGACTAATTAGCTGTTTACAGCCTTACCAGCTCTGTGATTTTACTGTGTTTTAATTAAGATAATAGGTTCTTTTGAAGTTTGTTAAAAGTTACAGCTACAAATTCCATAGCTTTCAGGAGGGGGGAGGGGAGGAAGATCATTACTCATGAAAAACAAAAATGACTGTTGTGTACAGGTTCAATGTCCCTATTGCGCACAGTTATTACACTGAACTAATGACGGGCAGGAAGGGGTTAACATCTGGGGTGATCAAAGGGTTAACTGTGTGCTGTTTTACATGATGTGCTCTGTGTATTTTACTAGGGAGACATGCTGCTTTGTATTTCTCTGCTGTGCTAACGTTGCGGGGTGTGAATTACAGAGTTACCCAGGCAAACCTTAACAGCTCTATTCAATATATTTGTTAATGTACCGGAAAGACATGGAACCGGTAACTGCCCTAGTGGGTGAGGGATCAAAAGTCTGGTATGAATAGCGTCCAAGTAGCAATAATACTGTCAAAAGCCCAAACCGTGGAAATTAAGGAATTTCTGTAGAGGAACAAGGAGAGTATTCTAGGTTACCTGGGCTTACTGATGCTGTTGAGCACAATATCAACATGAATGTATCCAAAAAGTAAGGTGTGAAGCCCTCAAAACAAACTGCTGTGAATATATAGGTGTAAATCATAAAATCGAAAAAGTGTGCACATATCTCATAACATGCTGCCACGTTGAACTAATAAACAAAATATTATTCTATAAAAAATAAAATATTAATTGTTTGAGTATAAACATCGCATTAATTTTATTTTTTATAGAAAATTAATATCAATATTAAGCCTGGTTTCAAGATTTTTTATCAGGCTTTGCAGCATCCCAGAGGCTCAGAGGAAGGCTGTTTTGGAGGCGAAGAAGATAGCGCAGGGAATAACTGAAAAAGCAGTGAATGGTTGAGCCTAATTATGTTAGTTCTCAAGCCTAAAAGAACTCTGAGGTTCTCCAGTGAGTTCCAGATTCTTAATGAAGTTTCAAAATGTGATGCCTGTTTCATGCCACAGGTGTACAAGCTAATTTAAAGACTATGCCCAGGCCGTTGCATCAACCCTTTGGATCCTACAAATGTGTACTGGCAGATACCTCTAACCAAGGTCACCTAGGACAAAACTGCTTTTCCCACCCTAAGGGAACAGTTCCAGTGGAAAGAAAAGGCTTTTACTCTTCAGACCATTTCAGTCATGTTATGACCCCATCAGGAATAGAGTAGAGGCTAGAAATCCCATTAGCCCAAAATCCAGGTGGAGAAAGAAGGAAGTAAGCAGGATTTATTGTAAATCCTGAAAAATGTGCCTTAGTAATGGAAGTAAAACACCTTGGGTAAGACTGCTGGTAAAGCCACAAATAAGCAAGGTAAAGGCTATACAGGCTTGGCCTTGCCCCCCTCTCCAAAAAGCAGGTTCCTGTGTTCTTGGGCATAGTGGGATAATGCAGTCTGTGCCCTATAACACCAATATCGCTTTTTGAGACGGAAATATACGTGTTCGATAAAGGACTCAAGCATCTGTGTGATTGCAGAAGGTACGCAAAGGGCTGAATTAAAAAAGAAGGGAGATTAGGAGTAAATAGCCACAGCTGGGTATCAGAGGTCTCCCTTGTTAATAAGGATTCCACACAAACAACAAATCCATGATCATACAGCCGATGATTGAGTACAGACAAGTTTCCAAGTCCTAATATGCCTCAATATGTTCAAGCATAGCCCATGTGGCCAAGATAGGTGTTAATGAATGAGAGGTCTGCTAAAGAAACAGGAGGTAGAGAGGAAGAGGAGATAAAATTATGGGAGGTCTGCTGAATGGTGCACTTGTGTGATGTTAAATACATGTCAGAAATACATGTTCGCTGCTGGGTGGGCCCTGTGGGCCCTGACTGTTCCGCTGAAGTTTTCCTGGCTGATTTAACCACTTCCTTGCCGCCCTATAGCAGTTAAACTGCTACAGGGTGGCTGCTCTGCGCAAAATCACAGAAACGTGTGATTTTGCATTCATGGGTAGGGGGCGCGCACGCATCATTGGCATCTGATTATGTCAATCACCGGAACCTGGCAAGCCATTCATGGTCGGGACTTGGTGATCGGTGGAGCAGCTGACAGTGGAGAGACCCAGAGGCATAACTTGAAGCTTGTGGGCCCTGATGCAAAAGTTGACCTGGAGCCCCCCACTACCACCCACCACTTCCACTGCACGCCAAGACACTCTGTTATTTCAGATCTTTACATATTGAGAGGGTAATTCAAAATATTTTGGAGAAGCTGTCCACATTTTAGATATCTTTCAAATTATTTTAAATACTTGTAAGCAGACTCCTGTCCGGACCCTCTGACGCGGCAAACACTTTTCCCCAGCGAGTAAAGGCTAATTCACACATTGTGTGGTGACAGACATTTTAATGCATTGTAAAATGCCTGTCACTGCAAGGACTCCCAGACAAATATTTCCTCTGTGTCCCATTCACACTGCAATGCAGCCTGGAGCTGTGCTGCAGAGTGCAGCAATAAAATACAGACAATGCTGCATCACTTTATTTAATTTTTTTTTATTTAACTTATCGCAGCACACTGTACAGAATTGCATGGCACTGTATAGCAGTGCATCGTGATGCTGTACAGCCCCATGAAAGTAGTGTACATTTCAAATAAAGTTTGTCCAACAATAAAACAAAGGAAGCCGTGTGATGTGCTGAATGGCACAGCACACTGACCCTACCAAAGACTGGAGTGGACAGCTGCCAAACAGGTAAAGCGCTCCGGCAGATGTCCACTGCAGTGTGAATACAGCCTTTATCCCAGTGTTTTTCAACCTTTTTTCAGCCACGGCATCCTTTAAAAGTATGCAAAATCTTGGGTACCCCAGTGTATAATGTAAAAACACTTGCATGAATATATTACAACCTTTAATTTACTTTCCCTCCAGTGAAATCATTAAACGCTCTCTCATTCTCTCTTATTCTCTCTCCGTTTCTCACTCATTCTCTCTTATTCTCTTTGCTTATCTCTCTCCTCTTCTCTCTTGCTGCCTCTGTCTCTTACATTCTCCAACATTACTTCTATCTCATTCTATTTCCGTCTCTCCCCCCTTCTCTTTTTCGCTTTCTTCCTCTCTCTCTTTCACTTTTTCTCTTTTTCATTCTCATTTAATCTCACTCCATTAGTTCAGTGTCGGCTCACGCCAGAAACTGCATGTGATTTGCACATTGGCTCTCTCAGTTCCTGTGCAATTCACATGCAATTCTTGGCAGTGCAATCACAGCCCATTCATTTTGAATGGACTGAAATTACACTGCACCACAAGTAGTGCATGCAGTACTTTTTAAAATGCACTGCAACAAAAGTATCTTGTGAACTGGTGTGTGCAAACACACTGCTTTTGTGATTTTCATTTGTGTACAATGTTGCAGGACCGCGCAATTGCCAGTTAAAGTAGCACGGTGTTGTATAGCAAAAAAATGGCCTGGACATGAAGGGGGGTAACTCTTCCAGAGGGCAAGGAGTTAAGCTTGTTTTGTTCTGGTAATGTGAATTTATATTGACCTGAAAAGGAACATTCAAGTTCTCTTTTCTGAATATAGACTTTTGTTTTGCCAGTGCTCACAGAGGAGTGTTTTACACTGGGAAACTATCATGAATATGATAGCTTCCAGCAAATAGCTCATGGTTGCTGGGATGCTGGCGGTTGCCAGCTTCTTGGCAACCACTGTCCCATTCCTGGCCCCATAAAGCTCACAGCCACAGGATTCCCTGGCCCACAACTGAATGTAAAACAAGGGACAGTGAAAGCTTGACATCATTAACCAAATATCATATAGCAATGGCACTGAAATTGTTTGTGCAGAAGCACTATTTACGAATTCCCTAGACTGCATCCTGCAAACATACAGAGGCTTATCTTGGCTTTCTCTCTATCTAGCAGACAATGTCTTCCAATTTCCCAACCTGGAATATTTCATCCCAGGACCTCTACCTCTTGATCCTGTTCTTGTATTGGGTATCTCTCACACATAGGGATAGGCTTTAACCAGACATATAAAAGCTTCCACATCAAGGAAAGCAAGAATGGAATCCTTCATGATTATTTACAGAATACGCTCTAAAAAAAAAACTCAAGTACTTTTTTGAACATTGGTTGAATGACCGTACAAGTGCGCAAAGAGACACGTGGAAGAAATGGGATTCTGCATTTTGAGCATAGTCAGGTATAGGAAAACAAGCTGAAAAACACTGCTTACAAAAAGATAGAAGGTTTAAGGTGGTGCTGGATTTGGGAAGCTGGATTTATTTCTATATTTTAGTTCTTGAAGGAGGACAAGTATTGAGAGAGGCTGTAAGAAGAACACCAAAAAGGAGGCCATATGATGGTCTACTTTATTAATGGTAGTAAAAGTATGCTTCTAAAGATGTTTCAGAGGGCAAACTCTCCCTCCTTCATCAGGGCTGATAAACAATTATAACTATTTTGTATAGTGCTGACACCTTAGGTGAAAAATGCTGCACACACAGATCATGGTAGAGCTGAGAGCAGGCCTACAGGAATCTCTGATAGTGGGCTGCAGATGTGAAAATAGCAGGAGAGGAGACCTTTGACCAGGTCCAAGTGCATTGCCCAATATACACTTTATCCTCAGTAATCTTCATAGACAGGACCTTGTAGTGAATAATGGAGGAACAGAACTAGATCTGTACTTGGTAGATTGAAGGGTGAGAGAAATCTGTAACGGGTAGATTTGGGAGGGGATATGTACTGGAGGATTTGGGGGAGAAGAAAGAGATGTGCACTGGGGGGGGGGGGTTAAAAGGAGGCAAGAGAAGAATGGGGTGGGAGGAAGAGTTATCTACACTGTGGGGGATTTGAGAGGGGAAAGACAGATCTTTATTGGGGGGGGGGGGAATCTATTCTTTGTGGATTTGGGGGGGGGGTGGAGAGATCTGTACTGGGGGATTTGGGGAGGAGCAAGAGAATTTTACTAGAGGGATTTTATGGAGGAACATCTATGTTAATGGGATTTGGGGAGGTGAGAGAGACATATACTGGTGGATAAAGAGATCTGTACAGGGGAATAAGGAGGAGGAGAGAGATCTGTACTGGGTGGATTGGGGAAACTATACTGTGGTGATTTGAGGAGACAGACATATTAGTGAGGGTTGGGGAGGAAAGAGAGATCTGTACTGGGGGGATGAGAGAGATTTGTACTTGGGGGATTTAGGGTGAAGAGGGATAATATTCACTTGGGGATTTTGAAGGGAGAGAGAAATCCCCCTGGTACAAGGGAATTTGATCTGTACTGGAAGGGAGGAGTAATATTTTGGTTGGTTCTCTGGCTTGTGTATTACATAATTCTGACCCCTTGCATTTTGTACTTCTGACCCCTGAACTCTGCATTACGCTCAGTTGATCTCTGCGCTTTGTGTGTTATGCACTCCTGAGCCCTACATTCTTTGCATTGTGTACTCTTGAAGTCTGTCTCCTGCATTTTGAGCCATTCTGACCTCTGCTTTATGTACTCTTGACTCCTGAACTTTGTGTTACACATTCCTGACCCCTGTGCTCTATGCCTTATGTATTCCCAAGGACTTCGTTTTTTGATTCACATACGCCTGACCCCTGCACTTTGTGTGTTACGCACCCCTGACCCCTGCAGTCTGTACATTATGTACTCTTAAACCCAGCACTGACCACAGCACTCTGTGTTGACTGCACTGTGCATTACGTATTCCTGACACTAATAATGTGACGTGCGCTTTATTACTTTCCCTGGACTACCCAAGGGTGCCTCAGGTCTTCTGTAATCCTAGTAGTACCCCTGGCTGCAAAAGAGGTGCATTGTGAATGTGGGTTGCAGTGTTCCAGAGCAACAGCCTGTGTGAACAGGCTCTTAGTAATTTTTTTAATTGTTATGTAATATAAAAATTTATTTTTTTGGTGCTTTGTTTTAAACTATTTGGGCTTTATTTTGGAATAATAAATCCCTCTTTCTTTGTATTACAATTTTTTTATGCTTTTTTTGTGAGCAGTGGTTTGTTTTTCTGATTTAAATCCTACTAAAGAATACATTTTTGAAGAATTATACAATTGGCAGGTATTTTTATACACAGTCAGATGCAGCCACTAGATGGCATCTCCTTGTATTTTGAGCAAATTGTCTAGCTGTGCAACCTAACTGAAACATGGCATTATATCCTAAATAGTTTATCAAACACCTTATAATTCATGGTTCAAATTTTACAAAATGAAGGAATTTATAATTATAATTACCTTCTTTTTACATATTTATAACTGCACATGTAATATTTTTTTTCCTCCGACAGGAACAAGTAAGATATGGATGGGGGCATTTTTTATGCTGATTTAATATTATTCAGACTAGCTGAGGAGCTACAGTAAATGTTAAATAACATTAAAGTGATACTACAGCTAAAAAAGTTTTTTGCCTTAACCACTTCCTGTCCGGACACTTTTACCCCCTTCCTGTCCAGGGCAATTTTCAGCTTTCAGCGCTTTCACACTTTGAATGACAATTGCACAGTCATGCAATACTGTACCCATATGAATTTTTTACCATTTTTTTTGAGACAGATAAAGCTTTATTTTGGTGGTATTTATTCACCGCTGGGATTTTTATTTTTTTTGCTATGTAAATGAAAATGTCCAAAAAATTTTTAAAAAAGTGTTTTTCTTATAAAATTTTGCAAATAAATAATCTTTAATCATAAATCTTAACCAAAATTTATTCCGTTATATTTTTAGTAAAAAAAAAATAAGCCAAATTAGTTTGACCAAAAATTATAATTTTTAAAAAATGTTTTTACATTTTTATTTTATTTTTTTATTTTATTATTTAGGGTTTTTTTTTGTTTTTTTACATACTGTCACCCTAGCAATACAGTGTCACCATGGTGACACTGTACTACTTGTGGGGGTGATGAAGATTTTTTTTTTTTTTTTTTTTACAGTGATTGCTTTTACACCCATATAGGATGTAAAAGCAATCATTTCTCTTTCTCTCTGTCTGCATTCTTGCAGCCATTGAGAAATACTGAGTGAGCTGTGATTGGTCACACCTTGTCACATGGTACAAGGCTGTTGTGAATAGCCTTGTACCATGTGACCTCTGTGATCATTCACAGATTTCACACGTAGTAAGCAATGATGTCACAAGTGACATCTTGCTTACTACTTTGCATGTGATCACTGATTGGCCTATCAGTTATCACATGATCGGGACCTCGTACAGAGGTCCCGTTCGACGATCGGTGTTTCACTGTGTCCGGAGGACACAGCGGGCACTGGATTGCGGTGCTGCGCGCTCCCAAGGAGCACGCACAGCTAGAAAAGGAGGGTGCCGTTTATGAACAGCAACCCGCCCCTGGAGTGCCACCGCCCTGCCGTTTATAAACAGCAGGCGGACGGCAAGAGGTTAATGCATTCCTTGCATTAAGCCGAAAAATTTTTATTTCTCTTTGCTCCCCCTTCCCTGTGTTAAGAGGAAGAGAGACCCAGCGTTGTTCATGGCTTCATCTCCACCCCCTCTCTTTCTCTTCACAAAAGGGACTGGAACAGCAGCAGGAGCCATTGGCTCCTGCTATTGTCAATCAAATTCAGCGGTGAGAAAATGGGGGGCAGGGCTAAGTCCTGCTGTGTGTGTCTATGTAACGTGGCTTCATAGACACACAGCTCAGGAGCAAGCAGACACCATGTGCCCCCATAGCAAACAGCTATGGGGACATACTCAAAAGAGTTGAAGCCAAGATCGCTGGTGTGAGGACCCAAAAAGAGGAGGATGGGGCCATTTTGTGCATTACCATTGCACAGAGCAGGTAAGTTTAACATGTTTTTTTAATTTTTTTTAAAAAATAGACTTTACTAACACTTTAAACCTTCCAATTTTATGAAAATGGCAAGCATGGTATACTTGTTGTGTTGCTTTTGCACAGAGCAGCCCTTATACTCCTCTTCTGGGGTCCCCACCAGCACTCTAAGCCCCTCCTCTAAAGACACTTTTAATTGGGGCACCTGTACAGCCTCACTCCCAAGCCTTTCTGTGTGCACCTATTGAAATAGGCCAGGCGGCTCAGCCCGACCCCCGCCACATCATTTGGCTCCCAATCTGTCCGCTGAGAAACGGAGACAGCGGTGAGAGCCGCTGCTCTCATGCACATTGCTGGATCAGATCGGGCTCAGGTAAGAATAAGCAGGGAGTTGGAGGGATTCTGCAGCACAGAAGGTTTTTTTTACCATAATGCATTAGGGTAAAAAAAACCTTAAAGCTTTAGAACCACTTTAAATTATAATTTAATTGTATATTACATTAAAGGTTTGTGTTGTGGGCTTTGGCTCACATCAGAACTGACACAAGACAATGAGAATGTGCAAGCAGCTCAAAATAGATAAATGCAACTTAAAGGAGGTCAACTATACCTGTCAGTGAACTCTGAATGATCTCACAAGTTGTTCATACCGATCCCAAATGCAAGCAGAGTACATGTGGTAGCAAGCTGCATTCCCCCATTGAAACAAACCCTAAAGCTGTCTAGTCCACTGCCTCTTTACTGTTCTCCTGAACAGCAAGTCTTCCCACAACAAGAAAGATTATACCATCTATGCAACTTGTACCAATGTACAAGGTCCTTTTTGGGTGAGGTGTTTCTTTAGAGTGACCCATAGTTGACAACTTAGCTTTTAAATTTGTCTCTGGAAATTTCTGTAGAGATTTATGTTTTCCAGTATTTCCAAAGTGTAGTGTCTTGGGGGTACTGGAATTAAAGTGGTTGTAAACCTCTCACATGAAAAATGAACAAAGCCTCTAGAGTGTGTACTAGTCGCAATGCAAAGCACCAAGTGTGGTTCCAATATGATCTCTCCTCCCTCTGCTATCTGTATGAATTACTTTTGACAGCCTATCTGGACACCAAGCAATGATAGAAGATGCCTAAACAAGCACACAGCAGGTGATTCAAAGCCTCAGCTGTGCATGTTTCCCCATGAGTGAATGTAGGGGGTGTGTGTTCATTTCCTCCACTGAGGTCTCACATTACAGTGAGCTCTGTTCTCATGCAGTACAGTGTATAATGTCAGATCCCCATTCCCTGCCTTCTGGAGCTGAAAAAGCCTTTAATCTGTGCATTTTGGAAAGGTGTAGAGGAGAGAGGGATACAGGTAAACCGTTACAATTTATGTAGGAGGATTTGTTTCACTTGAAGGCTAATTACTTCAGTGGGTATGTGTAAGGGTCTACAACCACTTTAACCACTTGCCGTCCAATGTTCATATATAAACATCCTAATGGCAAGTGGTTAATACTAGGATCATGGGTGCAGCTACATTGTTGATCCTGGTATAGTTGTTTCACCAAGCAATCGGCTGTTATGTGAAAGCAGTCTGGGCAACTGTAAAGCCACCTCATCACTTTTACAGCGCTGGGAAGGACACCTCTCGTTGCCGTGGTGGTTCCCGGACTTTACCGTTCCTCCGTGTAGCCTGGCACCATTGTAAGTGGTTAGGATGGCTTCCCACAGAGGAGTTGGAGGAACATCCGTTCTCTGATCTCCAGTGTGACAAATGAAGCTGGAAGTAACAAAGATTTAGTCGCTTCCGGTTTTAGAGCTGTAATTCCCTGACTGTTACAGCCAGGGAAGCAGGTGCCACCTACCCGGAAATGCAAAATCACATATACAGTGGGGCAAAAAAGTATTTAGTCAGCCACCAATTGTGCAAGTAAAAAGATGAGAGAGGCCTGTAATTGGCATCATAGGTAGACCTCAACTATGAAAGACAAAATGAGAAAAAAAAATCCAGACAATCACATTGGCTGATTTGGAAAGAATTTATTTGCAAATTATGGTGGAAAATAAGTATTTGGTCACCTACAAACAAGCAAGATTTCTGGCTCTCACAGACCTGTACCTTCTTTAACCATTAGCCGCCCGGCCGCAAAAATGGTTTAGCTTTTGGGGTGTACGCCATTTGGCGTCCTCCCGCACATGCGCAGTTCGCGCGGTTGCAGAGCCGCGCAGCGGCGCGATCTGTCACCGGCCGTGTACCTCGGACACGGCCGATGACAGATCTGAGTACTGGCCTTCGTTGCTGGTACCGTGTGACCTGGTGTGACCAATCACAGCAGGTCACATGACCGTTGTATACAATGGATGGCTTCATTCATGCCATCCATTGTATACTAGTGCCTAGCTGTGAATGGTCACAGCAGGTCACATGCACATGTCATGTGATTAGCTGTGGCCAAATCTCAGCTAAGCACAAAAAAAAAACCTGAATGAATCGATGTCATTCAGGTAAATGCTTGCTTATAGCAAAGTAATTCTTTGCTATAAGCAAATTGTGTAAAAAAAAAAAAATACTGATCACTTCCCCAAAGTAGTACAATGTTACTATGGTAACATTGTACTACTTTTGTCATAGTAAAATATGAAAAAAAATCTTAAAAAAAATTAAAAAATTAAAAAAATATATATATATTTTTTTCATACTGTCACCAGTCAGTGTCCCTGTTCACCGCCATGCCAGTTATATGATGACGCTGTACTGCACTGGTGACAGTATGTAAAAAAAAACTAGTGAAAATAATTTTAATTTTTTCATTTTCCGAAAAATTATGACAAAAAAAATACAACTTCAAAAAACTCGCCATTCCTCTTATGAAGTACGTCGGACTGTCTACTCTGCAAAAAGGGGTCATTTGGGGATATCTGTACTAATCTGACATTCTTCGACCTCAAGAAATTAGATGTCAGTACTTCAGGATTGATCAATTTTCAGATCTATACCATAGTTTGTGAACTCTATAACTTTCCTACAAACTAAATAATACATCCTAATTTGGGTTATTTTCACCAAAGACATGTAGCAGAAAACATCTTGGCCTAAATTTATGAAGAACAATTATTTATTTGTAAACTTTTATAAGAGAAACAAAAACGTGTTTTTTTTTCAAAATTTTTGTTCTTTTTTTGTTAATTTAGCAAAAAATAAAAACCCCAGCGGTGATTAAATACCACCAAAAGAAAGCTCTAGTTGTGTGAAGAAAATGATAAATTTTAGTTTGGGTACAATGTTGTATGACCGCGCAATTGTCATTCAAAGTGTGAGAGCGCTGAAAAGTGAAAAATGGCCTGGGCAGGAAGGTGTAAAATTGCCTGGTATTGAAATGGTTAAGAGGCTCCTCTTTCCTGCACTCATTACCTGTATCAATGGCACCTGTTTGAGCTTGTTATCAGTATAAAAGACACCTGTCCACAACCTCAAACAGTCACACTCCAAACTCCACTATTTTTTTTTTTTTTTTTTTTTTTTTAAGTCCGCAAACGTGGAACTATAACGTAAAAACCCGTAAGTGTCCGCAAAAAAGTGCAAGTGCAGAAACACACACACGAAAAACGTGCACTTAGGGGTGTGTTTGTCCTACCCCCGAAAGGGTTGGACCGTTCACCCGATCCCCCGGGGCACGAAGCTCCTGACAGGGACAAGGTTCCCATTTGGTCCTCCTGGCCAAAAGGCCTGGTGGACCACCGTTCCTTATGCCCAGCCGAAGCCGGACATCCAGTACTAGGCAAGGGGGTTCTCCCGAAGAGAAAACCCCCTAGGGATCAGGGGAGGAAGGAACCGTATGGCCACACATCCTCCCCCTAGACTTCAGGTAAGGCCCGAGGACCCACACCCTCCATCCGTGAAAAACACACACATAAGAAAGCAAAAAGTGACAAAACGTGGGAGTGGTTTAAATAAATAGAATAAAATAAAAAAGTGGTACCGTGCCTAATAGTGCACAGACCAGGCCCTGGTGAAGACCAGAGAGCTGTCGAAGGACACCAGAAACAAAATTGTGACCTGCACCAGGCTGGGAACACTGAATCTGCAATAGGCAAGCAGCTTGGTGTGAACAAATCAACTGCGGGAGCAATAATTAGAAAATGGAAGACATACAAGACCACTGATAATCTCCCTCGATCTGGGGCTCCACGCAAGATCTCACCCCGTGGGGTCAAAATGATCACAAGAACGGTGAGCAAAAATCCCAGGACCACACGGGGGGACCTAGTGAATGACCTGCAGAGAGTTGGGACCAACATAACAAAGGCTACCATCAGTAACACTACGCCGCCAGGGATTCAGATCCTGCAGTGCCAGACGTGTCCCCCTGCTTAAGCGAGAACTGTTGATATTGACCAAATAGTTATTTTCCACCATAATTTGCAATTAAATTCTTTCCAAATCAGCCAATGTGATTGTCTGGATTTTTTTTCTCATTTTGTCTCTCATAGTTGAGGTCTACCTATGATGCCAATTACAGGCCTCTCATCTTTTTAAGTGGGAGAAGTTGCACAATTGGTGGCTGACTAAATACTTTTTTGCCCCACTGTATATGTGATTTTGCATTTCCGGGTATGGGGGCACAAGCCATACCCATACCGCCATTTGCAGCCGCGTCTGTCAATCACCCAGCTGGGTGAAGCACTAACACAGCACACTTGGTAAAACGGCACACAGTTAACCCTTTGATCACCCCACATGTTAACCCCTTCCTGCCCAGTGCAATTAGTACAGTGTCAGTGCTTTTTATTAGCCACCTATAAGTCGCTGATTGCTGCCATTTTTAGTTAAAATTTAAAAAAAAATCCCAGTATATATACCGCCATTTGTAAATGCTATAACTTTAACGTAATTACTTTACACATATTGGGATTTTTTTTTTATCAAAGACACATAGCACAATACATTTTGGCCTAAATCTATGACAAAATTTGATTTGTTTTTATTTTTTACTGGATATGTTTTATAGCAAAAAGTCAAAAATATATATATGTATTTTTTTTCAAAATTGTCGGTCTTTTCTTGTTTATTGCGCAAAAAATAAACTCATAGGCGATCAAATACCATGGAAAGAAAGCTCTATTTGTGGGAAAAAAAGGATGTAGTTTTCATTTGGGGGCAGTGTTGCATGACCGCGCAATTGTCCGTTAAAGTAATGCAGCACCATAACGGAAAAAATGGCCTTGTCAGGAAAGTGGGTAAATCCTCTGGAGGGCAAGTGGTTAACAAATAAAAATAAACAAGTGAGATGGGAAAATTAAAAATTTTCATTTAGTTGCATAATAATTCTGCACACTAATAGTTTCCCAATAATTGTGCACACATAGAAATTCTCCTAAGAAAGCCAAGACCTTACTTTCTTAAATATTCAAGTTTTAGGGTTTTTTAACATTTTGGATTGTCAGAGAGCACTGTATTAGTTCAGTAATGAAATGAGTCCTCAAAAATACAACTTGCCTGGCTGAAATGTATGTATGCAGGCTCTCCATTTATACTTTTAAATTTGTATGCGCCCAACTTTTCTATCCTTATGTCACCCCATAAGGATAGAAAAGTGCTCTTTGCCCCCACCCTGTCGAAGTGGCTGGCTCCTCCTCTACAGCTTTCTGCAAACTGATTCGGGAGCATCGTCTCTTCGACGCCTGGTGACTCAAACATCCTCTCCATAGGCAATTCACATTCTATTCTACTCCACATCGCATGTACTCCTAAATTAGATCATTTTTTGTCTCTTCCCCCCTGCTCCCCTTCCTGGTTTCTTCGGAGATTAATCCGATAACTTAGTCGGACCATGCCTCACTATCACTTGACCTCGTTCTCCCTGACTCTACTCCTAGGGTTTTCACTGGCGCTTTAATGTGAGTTTTCTATGCTCGGAACCGCTTCAAGAGGAGCTTTCTCAGGGTCTGGATGCTTATTCTCATTTCAATGTTGGTTCAGTATCCTCAGGCCTCTGTATTTTCATGGGCGCCCATTTGAAGAAGACTTCTGTTTGCGCCAGGCAATCCCTTCTCCACCAATTATCCACAGCGGCACGTTGTTTGTTGGATACGCCGTCTATACCTCGGTTACAGAAAGTTTCCCATATACGTGATCAAATCAGGGCTCTTGATCTACATAAAACTGCTCAATCTCTCGCTTGGGCTAAACAAAAGTTTTACGAGTTCTCCAACAAACCACACCGCATGCTAGTGAACAGACTTAAGTCTCAGCAATCCCCTTCCTTGCTGGGCTATTTACTTCACCCTGATGGCAAACCCACATATGACCTGCATGTTATAGCTACCATATTTGGGGAATGCTATGAGAAGCTTTACAACTGCCTGGCCCCTGATATTCACCCTCCCCCTCAGATAACTACTTTTGACGCCTTTTTTGACTTCTTACCTTTGCCGCATTTATCACCCTCCGATCTTTCGGCTTTGAACACAGAGATTTCCATCGAAGAACTACTGGATGTTGTTAAATATCTCCCCACTCACAAATCCCTAGGACTGGACGATCTTCCCTACTCGTACTACAAAGCCTTCATTGGCATCCTGGCCCCCCATCTTCTGAATTTTTTCAGGATCTCCTGAAGGGGTCTCCCCCGCACAATGATTTTACACACTCTTATGTTTCTGTGATCCTGAAGCAGGCTAAGGACCATTCTCTCCCTGATAATTATCATCCCATACTAAACTCTAAATACAAAATTTTCACGAAAATATTGGCCAACAGGTTGGCCGGATGTATCTCCAAGCTTATACAGGTGGGCTTTGTCCCCTCCAGATAATACTAGGAGGACCACTGACTTGATCGATCTTGTCAACAAGGCCCTGTCCCCGAAACCTGCTCTCTTGTTGAGCTTGGACGCTCAAAAAGCCTTTAACCAGTTAAGTTGGCTTTATATGTTTCTTGTGTTCGAGAGATTTGGTTTTAGTGGTCCATTTGTGGCAGCTTTGAAAGCCCTCTACTCCACTCCCTCTTCCCAGGTCAAACTGGCTTCATTCTTATCACATTCTTTTCGGATGTCTGTATGCGCCAGAGTTGTCCTCCTTCTCCTCTACTGTTTATCCTCTGCCTGGAACCCCTGGCTATCGCTATCAGATGCAATCCTGATATTCAGGGGATACGCACCCACAACAGTGATTTTAAGCTGTGTTTGTTCGCTGATGATATTTTGCTAACACTGACGGAACCCCACACTACTCTTCCTGTTCTGCGTCGTACTCTCCAACTTTTTGAGGTCTTGTTGGGTTATAAGGTTAACACGTCTACTGCTCCATATACCCCTTACCATGCTATCTTCTCTTCAGTCAAATTATCCCTACCACTGGTGCTCCCATTCCTTGCGGTATTTAGGTACCAACTTTACCTCTTCTTACAATTATCTCTATGAAGCTAATTCCCCCCCCCCCCCCCTTTTCATGCTTTTTCTCAATCCTTAAAATCTTGGGACAACCTGGTCATCTCCTTTGTTGGAAGGATTAATGTATTAAAAATGACTATACTAACCAAGCTTTTGTATTTGTTTGAGATGCTTCCTGTCCAAATCCCTATGTCCAAACTCCATTCCTTACAGAAATCTTTCCTCCACTTTGTTTGGCATAACAGATCTCACCGCATTGCCCGCTCAGCTCTTCTCTCACCAAGACCTAGGGGAGGTCTGGGGGCTCCAGATCTTGTGTCGTACTATTTGGTTACCCACCTCCATACTCTCACCTCCTGCTCCTCTCAATTTTCCCCTAACAAATGGTCCCATATTGAATGGCTGCAGCTATGTCCATTGCACCCTTGTTCTCTACTCTGGTCTATGACCACACTGAAATCTCCTCCTATAGACATCTACTGCTTGGGCCCATGCTTTTTACGCTGTCTATATGGAGGAGGTACAGGGGTAGATTTGCCCTGTCCTCTTCTTGTTCACCTCTGACCAATGTCATCCTTAATCCTAGTCTTCCTGATAGCTTGACCCTTGCCCATATATGCCCCTGTGCTAAAGCCAACTAATTCCAACTGTGACACCTGGTCCACTCAAACACTTAAATCCTTTATTGAGTTACAAAAAACTTCACACATGCCTCCTCATCAGTACTATGTTTACCTACAGATATGGCACTTCTTCTCCAAGACTCTCTCCCTGACCCTGGAGAAGCCTACTCTTTTCGAATGCATCTGCATTCAAGGTCCATACCAATGGGGCTTTATGTCCTCTATCTATAAGTTACTTCAATATACTTGCCCCCTTTCTACTGAAACACATCTTTACATGCGAAAGTGGCCCTGAATCCTTCAAGATATTCCCTTAGATCAGTGGAGCAGGATCTCGGAGGCTGCCGTTAGATTTTCTATTTGTGTGTGTATATAAAGAAAATACTTATAAAATTTTTAAGTTCTGGTACAAGACTCCTGAGGTTCTCCATGCTTGCAATCTGAGTGTTTCTCCTGTCTGCTGGCGATGATATTGGCACACTCTTGCACATTTTTTTGGCTTTGCCAACACATTGCACCTATCTGGAGAGAAGTCCTTAGTCTTTTGCGGCTACTTTTATAGGTCCACATTCCATTTGACCCCATCCACTTTTTACTGGGCCTACCTTTTCCAGGCCTCTCTAAACTTGCCAAGAAACTATCTTGTCATGTCCTAACAGCGGCTAGGAGAACCATTCCCATGCATTGGCTTTCTACTACGCCTCCTACATGGTTGGAATTGGCTTAGGGTTGTTGTTGAGATTAGAAGAATGGAGTACCTCAGTGCTATGCATGTTAATCTTCTCCCCCTTTTTGAAGCAGTGTGGGAACCATTGGATCTTTACATTTCTGATATGTCTACTCAGATGTCTGATTTTGATAGCTAATCCACTGTTATGCACTGACATTGTATGTATCTGCATTTAATCAATGAATCTGTTTCCTCTCTTTTTCTGTTGATTTGTGACTGTTACCTCAAACTCTATGCAACCTTTTGTTTGTTGTATGCCTTTTAAAACCCAATGAAAATTGAAGTATAAAAAAAAACAAATACAGCTTGCTTAACAATTGTGCACAAATCTGATTTTGAATGTTTGCCCACTCACAAAAAATTTAAAAGAAATGCATGTCTAACAAATTATGCACTAATTTGCATGTTCATGAAGGAAATAAGTATTTGATCCCCTTCACAAATATGACTTAGTACTTGGTGGCAAATCCCTTGTTGGCAATCACAGAGGTCAGACATTTCCTGTAGTTGGCCACCAGGTTTGCACACATCTCAGGAGGGATATTGGCCCACTCCTCTTGGCAGATCCTCTCCAAGTCATTAAGGTTTGGTGGCTGACGTTTGGCAACCTGAACTTTCAGCTCCCTCCACAGATTTTCAGTCGGAGTAAGGTCTGAAGATTGACTAGGCCACTCCAGGACTTTAATGTGCTTCTTCTTGAGCCACTCCTTTGTTGCCTGGGACGTGTGTTTTGGGTCATTGTCATTCTGAAACACCCATCCACGACCCATTTTCAATGCCCTGGCTGAGGGAAGAAGGTTCTCACCCAAGATTTGACGATACATTGCCCCGTCCATCGTCCCTTTGATGCGTTGCAGTTGTCCTGTCCCCTTAGCAGAAAAACACCCCCAAAACAGAATTTTTCCACCACCATGTTTGACAGTTGGGATGGTGTTCTTGGGGTCATAGGCAGCAGGCCTCCTCCTTCAAACACAGTGAGTTGAGTTGATGCCAAAGACCACAATTTTGGTCTCATCTGACCACACTTTCAACCAGTCCTCCTTTGCATCATTCTGATGTTCAGTGGCAAACTTCAGATGGACCTGGACATGTGGTTTCTTGAGCACAGGGACCTTGCGGGCACTGCAGGACTTCAATCCCTGTCGGCGTAATGTGTGATCAATTGTTTTCTTGGTGACTGTGGTCCCAGCTGCCTGGAGATCATTGGCAATCCTCGTGTAGTTCTGGGATGATTCCCTACTGTTCTCATGATCATTGACACTCCTCGAGGTGAGATCTTGCATGGTGCACCAGACCTAGGGAGACTAACAGTTGTTTTGTGTTTCTTCCACTTGCGAATGATTGCACCAACTGTTGTCACCTTCTCACCAAGCTGCTTGGTGATAGTTTGGAAGCCCAGTCCAGCCTTGTGTAAGTCTACAATCTTGTCTCTGACATCCTTGGACATTTCTTTGGTCTTTGCCATGGTGGAGAGTTTGGAATCTGATTGTTTGATTGCTCCTGTGGACAGGTGTCTTTTATAAAGGTAACAAAATGAGATTAGCAGCACTCCCTTTAAGAGACTGCTTCTAATCTCAGCTTGTTACCTGTATGAAAGACACTTGGTAGCCATAAATCCTGCTTAATGATAGGGGATCAAATACTTATTTCCCTCATGAACACGCAAATCAGTGCATAATTTGTTAGCCATGCATTTCTTTTGAATTTTGTGTTGCTATTCTGTCTCTCAGTGTTACAATACACGTACCATTCGATTTTTAAACTGATCATGAGTGGGCAAACAGTCAAAATCAGCAGGGGATCAAATACTTATTTCATCTGTAGGCACTCCTGCGGAAGAGCCTCTGCTGCCCCAGGATGAAGCTGAACACGATGCTGGGCCTATAAGACATTTTGGCCTTTGGGAATGTGTATTTAGTGAAGAGTGTGATTCGTATGCAAGCTTTTTATAGAGCCAACAGTTAGCACACCATTTTATAAGGTCAAAGGAACTAGTGGAGTTATAATAAAATAACATACAAGAGGGTTATGAGGGCCTGCTCAGGAGAGGTTCCAATCTAATAGTGTGGCAAGTGTTTACACTTGTATTTCTTTTACTATACAATGGTTAAGGCCTTGACTTTCTGGCAGCCTTCTGGGATGTAAAGATAACGAAAATCTACAAAATGCTGCACAGATATGACCAACCTAAATAAAATGACCACCACCACAAACCCATCCTTACTCTATCCAACATGAAGCTAAAGCTTTATGTTGGTTTTCAGTAGGGTGACATATGTTAGAGATGGCAAAGTCTATACTATATGATCTACTGTTTTCTTAGATACTTTTCCCTAAAATGTTCATTAGGGTCACGCCTTATTGTGAAATGTGTTGGATCACTATTATCCACTCATGTTCTTCAAATCATTAGATTGTTTTCATTTTATTTCAAACAATTGTATACATTGCTAGCAATTGTTTAGCCAGTGCATTAAATACAGTAAGCTCACTGAAGCTTCCTTTGGCACCTCACATGCTAATATTTTTTTTTTTTCGGAAAGTATCCCCTATAGTAGGCAAAACAAGTTCTTTAACCACCTGCCCTCCAGAGGATTTACCCCCCTTCGTGACCAGGCCATTTTTTGCGATACGGTGCTGCGTTAATTTAACTGACAATTGCGCGGTCATGCAATGCTGCACCCAAATGAAATTTATATAATGGCCACAGTAGCTGGGGATAGAGTGCGCTGACAAAGGAGTATCCACTGGACATTGCTTCCTCAGGGCTCATATGGACAGATTAACCAGTTTAACTTCCCTCCAATGCAGGCCATTTTTCAGTTTTCTGGGCTGTCGCACTTTGAAATTTACTCAGTTATGCAACGCTGTACTCAAATTAATTTTGGTATAATTTTTTGAGACAGAGCTTTCTTTTGGTGATATTTAAACACCGCTGGTTTTTATTTACTATATAAATGTTTATGCTGTAAAACTTTGCAAATAATATACTACATTTCATTGGTGATAAATAAACAAATAGGTGTATATGATTTAGTCTGTGTGAAAGTTAGAATCTACAAAAGTGTGGTAGATACAACAAATACTGTATTTGAAAAGTGATCATTCCTGATGTACTGCCTGCATATCTCATTCTTGAGGCCCTAAAACTCAAGATCAGTACAAATACCCTCAAAATGAACCCTTTTTGGAAAGTAGACAAAGGAATTTTGTGAGAGGCATTGTGAGTTTTTTTGAGTTGTAATTTGTTGTCACATTTTTTTTGGAGAATGAAGAAAATTAAATAAAATTTGTTTATTCATTGATGGATACAGCCATTACCAAACACGGTTTTATATCATTGCCTACAAGAGTAAGACACTAGGCAGAAAAAGAAACTGGCCACCCCAGTCTGGCCAAAAAGAGCGAGGTGGCTGGGTGAGTGGGGACACTGCCAACCACAACAGAAGTCGCAGGTTTAGGACGGTTTCCTGACATGTATGCAGGTGCAGTCCTGTTAGTTTCTGGTTGCTCTCCTGCATGCTCCATCTGAGCTTGTCCTCCTTTGCTCCCTGCTGGTTTGGTCATCTGTGCATCTGGTGTCCCTGTCGAACCTCTAGTCTGGGGAGGATTGTGTTGTTGCTTGGGGAAGAGGGGCTCCCTGTGTTTGGCTTCCCCTCTGGGGTTTGGGTGACTCAGTTGTAGCCGCCATGTTGCTCTGGATGGCTGGTGGCCATGTTTTTGGAGCCATTTTGCCTGTGACCTGGTCCTATCTGTGTTACACTGTTCAACAAATTTTTATTTTTTGCCAGTTTTGGAAACAAAAGGATCCATTTCTTAATGAATTTCACATTCTGAGTTCAAATATAACAATGGAATTTGTCAATTGGCTCTAGTTTTTCTGTAAACGGAAATTTTTCTACTATAGGCGTAATGACTACATAATGCACAATAATTATATAGATAGATGTCTTTCCACAAATATAAAGCAAGTGATATTGACTACATAACAAAGCCTAAATGGCATAATATATTGCATAGGATTACCAAGAAAAATTATAGCCATAAGCTAAGTTGAATCATTTTAATACTTAGGATTCTCACTAGTTTTGTCTTCAGTTTGTGTCGGTTTTGCTTCTCTTGGCTTTTCTCTTGTATTCGAGGAAAGGGCTATCTCTTACAACTGCACGTGACTACACGCTTCAGGTTCTTCCTCACTTGACTCAACCACGAAGGATTCTGGTTCTTTAGGAATTGGTAGCCCCTCTTCATGAGGAACTGGACGTATTGCCGATGGAATATTTGGATAGTGCACAGATAACTTTTTCTTCTTATTTAGCCCTTTTACAATTGGAGGCACCATACAAAAGTAACAATTACTAACATGATCTGTTGGCTCTCTCCAAATCATTGGCACAGCGAAAGGCATAGATGCCTTTTTTCCATTCAACCATTGCACCAGTGCCGTCCCACAAGAATTGCAGCATATATGTGGTGCCCAGCTCTTGTCCTGGTCTCCTATCTTGCAGCCAAAATACAAGTTGTAGGCTTTCTTAATCATTCCTGTTATCCTCCTTTTTTGTGAGATAAAAGTTATTTCACCGCAGATATAGCAGAAATTATCTGCTTTATTCACACAAGTTCGAGGCATTACTGAGTAGCCTATATAAGCATAAAACGAAATGTAAAGACGCTGTCGAACTACAATCAGCTACAGATACTGCAGCTTTTATGCAGTGAAGTGATGCAATTAAAGGCTAATATTGCATCATCTCAGTATACATGAAATTTTCTATTGGTCACCAGTATCAATTGCGCAATATGCAGCTGAAGTTGCATCATAATTTTGAATGGCTTACGTCATTAGATGGGTGAATATATCATGGAAACTAGAGCCAATCAACATTTTTTAGGGTCATTTTCATTTTCAGCACCCCAAAATTATGTAAGATTAGCTAATTTTATGCCCAAAACTTTTTACCTGTTGAACAGTGTTATCAGAGCCAGCTGGGGATGGTCCTGGGTAGCCATTTTTGTGTAGCACATGGCAGTTGCCCATCTGCCTGTCCTCTGGAATCAGAGTGTGGGTGTGGTCTTAGGAACTCCTGGTGCATGTCTCTGCAGGCTGTCAGCCTTGCTGAGACGAGGTATTGCTGTGATCAGTTATCTGGACTGCTTGTTTCTGCATGCAGAGACTCACTCATCCCTGATGGAAAGTGTAGAGATCACCATGTGTCCCCAACAGGGCTTTAGTTGAATCCTGAACTTTAGGAAGTCTGTGTTGACTCTATTCAGGCACTTTGAATATTCGGGGCTGACTTTCTATTTGGAGCAGGCCAAGGTGTTGCTCCTGTAAGCAAACTGCAGAAGCTCCAGACGGCAGTCCGGCAGCTTTTGTATTGCATGCAGATTTTGGGTCTGATGGTGGCTACCTTTTGAAGCAGTTCTGTATGCTCAGTTCCATATGAGGGCTCTGCAAAAGGAAATCCTGTCCAAATGGAACAGGTTGTCTGCTTCTGTGGACAATCAGATTCATCTGGACGAGGGCCTCTCTCCCTCAGTGGCTCCCTCAGTGGCTTCAGTGGCTGCAGTCTTCATTCCTACGGGACAGGAAGCCCTTGTATTCTATTCGCAGGACAGTAGTTATGACAGACGCCATTCATTTGGCTTGGGAAGGGGGACTGGAATGCTGGGATCCAGGTCGGCCCACGGTCTCTGGACCCTGAAGGAAGCTTGACTACCAATCAGTGTCCTGGAGCTTCAAGCAATCAGTTTGTTCTTGGCACACTGGACAGTGTTCTTGGCACACTGGACAGATTTCCTCAGGGAGCTCCTGATCAGGATCCAATTGGACAACACCACCACAGTGGCTTATTCAAACGTCTGGGTGGTACACAAAGTGCAATAGCAGTGCTGGATTCATTTCACCTTCTACAGTGTGCAGAAAGGTTTGCTCCAGCTCTGTCCGCTGTACACATTCTAGGTGTTGAAAATTGGCAGGAGGATTATCTCACTGTCTTCCCTGAGGGGATGTCAGACATGGATCTTCTTCTAGCGTTCCTCCTCATCCGAAAGGTTTGGAGGTTCTTGGAGAGAACGTTGGATCCTCTGGCGAACGCGATGGATTCGCTGCTGGCGCCCTGGGATCAGTATTTTATTACAGTTTTCTTTCTTTTATTGACACTTTTCCTCCCCTCAAGCTGATTTCTCAACTGCTGCACAGGATAGAAGCCAAAGGCATTCCAGTCATTCTGATGGCCCCAGACTGGCCTTGCCATCTGTGATTTGGTGACATCGTTTGTCTGGTAGAAGACACTCTTTGGTGGTTATCTCTTCACGAGGATCTTCTGTTTCAGAGGCCAGTCTTTCACCATGCTTTATTGTTGCTGGCTTTGATGGCATGGCTATTGAGAGCCAGGTTTTGAAGCACAGGGGTTTGTCTTGCTCGGTGATTCCAACTATATTGAAGGCTCGTAAGTCTGCCCCCAGAAGATTTATCATTGCACCTGGAAAGCTTATATTGTTTGGTGCAAAGCTTTCCATCCCTCCAATACCCATTCCGCTCCTTCTCAGTGGCTTGGGTATTGGCCTTCTCCAAAGTGGAAGCTGATCAGAGGCTTGCTTTAAGTACTATTAAGGGTCAGGTCTCTGCTCTGGCTATGGGGTTCATCATGTGATGCCCGCTGTGCGATCTCCATTGCTGCCATGAGACGTGAATCTAGTTTTCTAGGTTCTTCAGAAGCCTAATTTCAAGAGCATTTGGATATTCCTTTGCTTATACTCTCTCAGAAAGGTGCCTTCCTGGTCGCTATCACTTTTCCTTGCCGGGTGTTGGAATTGGCAGCTTTGTTCTGTACATCTCCCTATCTGATTTTGCACAGGGATATGGTGGTACTTCAGCCGTCCCCTTCTTTTCTTCTTAAGGTGGTGTCAGATATTCACCTGAATGAGGACATTGTCCTTCCCTCCTTGTGTCCTCAGCTTTCACATCCTAAGGAGGTGGCTTTGCAATCCCTGGACGTGGTCTGTGCGATTCCCGTGCACTTACCTATCTGTGGCAGCGGTCTTTCGAAGGTCTGACTCGCTTTGTGCTCACAGATTTTCCGAGGAAAGGCAAGGCAGTTTCTTCTGACACTATTTCCCATTAATTTGGCAGATGATTGTTCAGGCAGGAACCTCCCTTCCCCTTTATGGCGCACTCCACCAGGGCGGTTAGCACCTTTTGGGCATTCCGACATCAGGTGTCTGTTTCTCAGGTTTGCAAGGTGGTGGTGGGTTTTCTCATTTAGTTGTTTTTTCCATCCCTCATTGTGGCACTGCTTTGGGATATTCCTGTTTGTTCATGAATAAAGAAGAAAGGCTGTGTCCATCCATTAACATAAGATAAAATGGGATTTTTTTGTTCACCATAAAATCCCTTTCTCTTAGTTAATTGACTGACACCGCATCCACCCGTCTACTGGAGTTTTTTTTCTTTTGACACTGCTTGTGACTAACTGATTTGCCTATAGCAGAGAAGGTTTTTATGCCTAAAGAGGACTGCCCATAGGAGACGCCAAGTTTTTTTCTGCCTAGTGTCCTCCTCCTGTAGGTGGTGCTATAGAACCCTGTTTGGTGATGAATAAAGAAGAGAGGCTGTTTTCTGTCAATGAACTCCGAGAAAGGGATTTTATGGTGAGTAGCAACAAATAAAGTTTATTTATTGTCTCTTTATTTCTCACACACACAACAACATTGGCATACTTACATTTACATCCCAAACACATTCTGCTACTTCTCCTATGTATGGAGATGCCACAGCCTAGACACATAGAGGGGTCCATAATCCAAGGAGCATAAAATTACGCATCTCATTTCCTGAATATCCATCACATTTTTTTAGTTTAAATAAACAAGTACTGAGCTAGTGTAATGACCAGATACTTGCACATCCACATATAAATAAACATAAAAGTCCTTCAAAGTCTCTTTAGCATAGATATTATCTTATGTGCTACTTATGTGAAGGTATCATCCACCATTCGTGCTCATATGATTATATTTACTCTGTGTATATTGCCACCACCAGATGTACTCTCACCTGGATTCTTTGACCTCACATAACATGCTTGGTCAAAATACGCTTTTGTTCCTCTGTATCGACCATTTAGGGCATTCAAAATTATAGCGATCTTGTTATCCCAATCCTCCTAAAACTGGCACTCTCCTTCATTCCTCCACTCAGTACCATACAAAAAAACACTATTATAGTGCTTATCATTTCTTTTTTGATTAACCAGATTAACAAAAATGCACTCACATAAAACAGGTGCTAGACTGCACCAGCTATATACAGCCTTACTAAAAAAATATAGCGATCTTGTGCAATTAATTGTAGAGCTACCGCACTTCCACATTCGTCGAGCGTCATGATGTCACCCAGGCCCTGTGCTATGTGTTTCATCACAGGAAAGGGGGGGAAGAAGTCATATGTCCTTTGATGAAACGCATAGGACAGGGCCTGGATGACATCACGATGCTCAATTAACGCTGAAGTGGGGTAACTCTAGTTATTGGGACATTGCACAAGATCGCTATATTTCATAATAAGCCTATATACATTCACTGGCCACTTTATAAGGTACACCTTGTTAGTACCAAAAACATAACCTCCATACCATTATACCACCAGTCTGAAACGTTTGATAGAAGGCAGGATGGGTCCATGCTTTCATGTTTTTTACACCAAATTCTGACCCTACCATCTGATTGTCACAGCAACCAGTCTGCCCATTCTCCGCTGACATCAAAAAGGTATTTTCGACCATACAACTTTCTCTCACTGGATATTATTTCTTTTTCAGACCATTCTCTGTAAACCCTAGAGATGTTTGAGTGTGCAAATCCCAGTAGATCAGCAGTTTTTGAAATACTCAGACCAGCCCGTCTGGCACCAACAGCCATGCCACATTCAAAGTCACTTAAATCCCTTTTCTTCCCCATTCTTATGTTTGGTTTGAACTTCAACAAGTCGTCACCACGTCTACAAGTCTAAATGCATTGAGTTGCTGCCATATGATTGGCTGATTAGCAATTTGTGTTACCAAGCAATTGAATAGGTGTACCAAATAAAGTGGCCGGTATATCTGGTGTGATCTAGCACCTGTTTTATGTGAGTGCATTTTTTAAATTTGGTTAATCAATACATTTAAAAAAAAAAAGGATAAGCACTATTATAATGTTTTTTGTTTTTTTTTGCAAGGAAGTGAGCGGAGGAGAGTGCTGTTTTTAGGAGTGGAAGTACATCTGATGGTGGTAATATACATAGAGTGAAATATCATATAAGCACGGATGGTGGATGGTATCTTCACACAAGCAGAACACAAGATAATATCTATGCTAAAGAGACTTTGAAGGACTTTTATGTTTATTTATATGTGGATGTGCATGAATCTGGTCATTATACTAGCACAGAACTTGTTTATTTGAATTGTACACTTCATAACTTGTATGAGAGTTATACTGAGTACTTAGCTGCTGCTAACACTATAGCTTATATATTTTATTTTAGTTTATTTTACTTTATATTTTTATATTATTGGTTTTAAGCTATTTATAATTTATTGAACACAAAAGATCACTGTAGCAGCTCACAAGCAAACACCCCAAGGTATTTTCTGAAAGGTGTAGTGAGTCTTTGAAAATGTCTTTTTTTTTTCTACCGTGAGTTTTTGTAAAATGGTAGAAAGAAAATGAAAATATATTTTTTACACAAACGTATGAATTAGAGATTTTTCTACCACACAGTATTAGAATTACACCCCAAAATGTGTTCTGCTACTTCTCCTGGGTATAGGAATACCACATGTGTAGGACTTTTTCACAGCCTAGCCACATAGGCCCAAAATCCAAGGAATATCTTCAATTCTAGGAGAATAAATTACGCATCTAATTTACAGACAAGGTATTTTACAAGAAGCATGGCGATGCTTTTTAAAACATTTTTTTGCCACAAGTTTTTGGAAAATAAAAATAATTTATTTACACAAGGGTGTAAAAATTGACATAAGGGTGTCAATTTAATTAGATATTACACTGCATAGGCATGAATTACACTGCATAACACAATCTGCTGCTCCTCTTGAGTTTGGCGATAACGTGTAAGACTTTTTCACAGCATAGCCACACGGAGAGGCCCAAAATTCAAAGAGCGCCTTCAGGTGTTCTAGGAGTATAAATTACATATCTGAATTCCTAACTGCCTATCACATTTATGGCCTCTGTGATTGACTGCACTATTTGGGCTCGTTAGCGGTGTAAAACCTCATGGTTGAACTGTCGTTTTACAGCCCCCAACCACTACCCCCTTTAGCTGCAGAATTGGCGACCAGAGGTGTACACATGATGCTGCTGTGATGCTTTGCTTTGCAGCCGTGATCGGAATTATACTACTGTCACGTTTGGCAGGCGTAGAGTCCAACAAACGCAACCCATTCATGTAGATGTGGACCCTTGTACTCTATCCAAGGGGTTAAAGCAAGTGGTGAGGAGGTGATACAGTGCCTCTTTACCACCTGTCAAATGCTCTCTGATCTGAACACCGATTGCTCTTAAAAGAGCACCACATGTGTGAACAAGACCTCATGGTAACACTGGGACTGGAGTGGTGGTGATTGGGTACATTGTGACTGGTTGCACTGGCCTAGGGACAGTGTACTGCTGTGGTGTGATCATTAGAGATGAGCGAAGTATTCAAAAATTCGATTCGGCTGATTCGAGGAATAAATTCGATTCGAGGCGAATATATTTGCTGCGAATTTAACTTATAAAAAGGGTGTTTCTAGGCTTCAGAGAGCCTTTATATTAGTGCAGAACACTGTACCTTTAATTTAAATGCCCTTGGAGTCTGCTGGGGAAGAGAAATAATACTGTCAGTCAGTATGACATGCAGACATGAGTGCCGTCGATCTTAGAATCACCGCACACTTCACTCATTTGGGCAGTCACGGGGCCAAAACCAGAGTGTGGAGCCACAGTGTGGCGGTGGAGGCAGCAGCAATGGGAGGCCATACAGCACCCTGTGACAAAATGGAACCCACCAGCAGTGTGAGGAGACCTGAAAGTGGCACATGGCAGAGTGTGGCGATGGAGACAGCAGCAATGGGAGGCCGTACAGGGACCCATGACACACTCTGGACCTGGCAGCAGCATGAGGAGGCGGTACAGGGGCCCATGACAGATTACGGGCCTGGCAGCAGCATGAGGAGTCGGTACGGGGGCCCATGGCAGATTACGGGCCTGGCAGCAGCAATGGGAGGCCCGTAATCTGCCAGCACCCTATGACAAAATGGAACCCACCAGCAGTGTGAGGAGACCTGAAAGTGGCACATGGCAGAGTGTGGCGATGGAGACAGCAGCAATGGGAGGCCGTACAGGGACCCATGACAGATTACGGGCCTGGCAGCAGCATGAGGAGGCGGTACAGGGGCCCATGACAGATTACGGGCCTGGCAGCAGCAATGGGAGGCCCGTAATCTGCCAGCACCCTATGACAAAATGGAACCCACCAGCAGTGTGAGGAGACCTGAAAGTGGCACATGGCAGAGTGTGGCGATGGAGACATGGGCCCCCTGGCCACGCTTGACTTTCTGGCCACATAGTCGACATACGGCTACGTTTACTTCCTCGGGCAGCTTGACGAAAAATTGCCACACCGCCGAGTAGGAAACTTTGCCCCCGCTACTCCTCACTGGCTGACTGCTACTTCCTCCGTGCACACCGGCACCACTACTGGCCGTGGTGGTAGGCTGCAGTGGAGCTGGTGCTCTACTCCGTGGCCGTTTGCCTCCACTGACACTGCTGCGACCCTGCTGCCTCTTGGGCAACCCACCGACTGTTTTGCTCGCTGGCAAGCTGGCACCCTCTTCTCCTGATGATGCGGAAGCAATAGCTTGATGACGACGAGGCTGCCAAGTGCGATCAGCCTCATCATCATCAATTAGGGTCTCCGCCTCACTACTAGCCCTCTCGGCTGCGTGTGGGTCAGGAGACAGACCTGTCTCTAGACCGGCTACCGAGCCACTCTCCTCGCCAGTACTTCTTTGCCTGGCTGCTGAAGAGGCGGATGTCTCCCCCCGTTCCTGACCGCCCTCTGTTAGCTCTTCCTCACTGTACAGTGGGGCTGAGCCCACAGCATGCGATACTTCGCTTGGTGAGGGAACACCAAAGGACAGGGGCAGGTAGAGGACACGTGATTTCAGTGGGCTTGCTCCCGGGCCATGCCAACTAATGGTTGTGTCTGACGTACCCACCGACCATTGGCTGTAGGTGTCAGAGGTGACCTGGGAAGAGGAAGACGACCGAGCCAACCAATCGATGACGGCAGGGTTGTCGGTGGAGACACGACCGCTGGATGACACCGGGAGCACTGGCCTCTGGCTGCGACTAGTGCTGCCTCGACCCCTTCCTCTGCTGCCACGTCTGCTCGCTCCTGAAACATTGTCTCCTCTGCCACTCCTCTGCGTGTTGTCTGACATACTCTTTAATTCAACGATTCTGTGTCCCTGAGTAACGATTCTGTGTCCCTGAGTAACGATTCTGTGTCCCTGAGTAACGATTCTGTGTCCCTGAGTAACGATTCTGTGTCCCTGAGTAACGATTCTGTGTCCCTGAGTAACAATTCTGTGTCCCTCAGTAACAATTCTGTGTCCCTCAGTAACAATTCTGTGTCTGTCCCTGAGTAACAGTTCTGTGTCCCTGAGTAACAGTTCTGTGTCCCTGAGTAACAATTCTGTGTCCCTGAGTAACAGTTCTGTGTCCCTGAGTAACAGTTCTGTGTCCCTGAGTAACAGTTCTGTGTCCCTGAGTAACAATTCTGTGTCCCTGAGTAACAATTCTGTGTCCCTCAGTAACAATTCTGTGTCTGTCCCTGAGTAACAATTCTGTGTCCCTGAGTAACAGTTCTGTGTCCCTGAGTAACAATTCTGTGTCCCTGAGTAACAATTCTGTGTCCCTCAGTAACAATTCTGTGTCCCTGAGTAACAATTCTGTGTCCCTCAGTAACAAATCTGTGTCTGTCCCTGAGTAACAATTCTGTGTCCCTGAGTAACAGTTCTGTGTCCCTGAGTAACAGTTCTGTGTCCCTGAGTAACAATTCTGTGTCCCTCAGTAACAATTCTGTGTCCCTGAGTAACAATTCTGTGTCCCTGAGTAACAGTTCTGTGTCCCTGAGTAACAAATCTGTGTCCCTGAGTAACAATTCTGTGTCCCTCAGTAACAATTCTGTGTCCCTCAGTAACAAATCTGTGTCTGTCCCTGAGTAACAATTCTGTGTCCCTGAGTAACGATTCTGTGGCCCTAAAGTCTCTTTGGCCCTAACTCTGTCCCTAATACAGAGAGGTCTGTCTCTCTTGAATGACCGGAGGCTAATGGAGAATTCTAAGATGGCCGCAATTTATAGCTCGACCATTACACAGTGCTGGCTGGCTGGCTGCTGATTGGCTAATGCGATCACATGTCATGAATGAATGCATTATGGGTCAGCGCGAATTTTTCCTAATCTTCGAAACGAATTCCACTTCGCCGAGTTTGATTCGCTCATCTCTAGTGATCATGTACAATGGCTGGTGGTATTGTATGTCAGTGTAGCCAGCCATTGTCTCTGATCACCACCATAGCAGCGCAATAGCACCATAACAACACTGCACTTCTTCTGGTGACAGTATATAAAAACACACACACACATATATATATATATATATATATATATATATATAAATACTGTATATATTGCAGTGTTGCTATGATAACATTGTACTGCTGTTGCTACTATTGATCAGAGGCAATGGCTGCTGCATTGGCATACAGTGTCATCAGTGTAGCCACTAATTTTTCTGATCAGAAAGAGAGCAGTACAGTGTCACTGTAGTGACACTGTTCTACTTGGAGGGAGCATTTTTTATTTCACACATTGAATGCTTTCTGCAGTGCCAAT
Organism: Staurois parvus; assembly: GCF_062004578.1. Lineage (NCBI taxonomy): Eukaryota > Metazoa > Chordata > Amphibia > Anura > Ranidae > Staurois > Staurois parvus. The sequence continues at coordinate 5,264,369 of NW_028319936.1, read as the reverse complement.
GACTGGGAAGCATTCCGTTCTCTCACAGCTGATTGTTGTGAGAGGGAACAGCTCAAAAACTGCAGGCTTGCAGTCTACATATACATGTGCAATCATGTGGTCTTGTGATCTGCTATGTCCCTCTAGGCTCATTGGTACCTGCATTAGTTTCTGTGCACAAGCCCCTGATGCAATGGATATACGGGTACATCCACTTGCTTCAGTGCTGCTCCCTTTCAGCCATTTATGTACACAGGCCAGACAGGAGGTGGTTAATGTTACATGGTACACCCCAAATATGGGTGGAACGTGCCGCAGCTGACCTTAGCCTTTACCAAGTTATAAGGGGTCAGCGTTGAGGTTTCATTACAAAATTCTTCTTAAATGTTATTGTCCTCCAGTTAGATGATGTTCTGAGTGTTTGTAACATTTGCCTATGTACTATATTTTAACCCCCAAAAGCCAAACCAAACAAAATTACAAGAATGTACTGGTGCTGATAAAATCACAAATATGTTAAAAAGGGGGATTTAGTTACAATTTACAGAATATAAACAGCATACATTTTGAAAACAATGCACAAATAAATACAAAAAAATTAAGGTAGGTGGGGAGGCTGTTGGTGTGATAAGGGGGTGTTGGTGGGGTGGGCAGAGTGGATAAGAAAAGCGGATATGGAAAGCAGAAGGGGGATGGGTAGAATGGGTAAGATTGCAGAGGGGGTACTTAGAAAGAGTAGGGTAAGGTGGGTACGGGGGGTAGATTAAGGTTGGAGACAGATAAAGCAGAGGGGGGTTCATAGAAAGAGTAGGGTAAGGCTGGGTACAGGAAGAGGAGAGGTGGGAAGAAGGGATAGATCAATTTGGGCTACAAACAAGAGGCATAGTGTGGCCTCAGGAAGGTGCAGGAGAGAGTAGAGATTGAGAGGTGGCAGAGGAGGTGTGGAGGAAGAGGTTATGGAGGAATACTGACTAGAAGAATGTGTTTTCTGAGATTGTGTGGGATAGACAGATGGTGCAAGGTTGGGAATGTGTGCAGTATTGAGAGGTAAGGTGAGCTCAGCTAAATGAAACTCAGAATGTATGTGGGTCTGCTGATGTGAAAGTGTGGGGGCATGTGACCAAGTGGGGATTTCTAAAACAAACTTGTGCAGGGGTGTCAGGGTTGGGCTGGGGGCTGTCTGCACCTCTAGGCCTAAAACAAGAGCCGTGCTGATGTTAGAAATATTTAGCAACATTTGACTGTGCCCATATGCTGTTGTCTGTTGTTGGCCCGCTAAACTTAGTTGCTGAGTGTCAACATAATGTTGCATTTGTGCATTATGATGCTCAGCCATAACTAGCATTTGGTTTTAAACAGTCATGAGGTCCTGCCTTATCAAAGCAATAAAGTGTGTGAAGGAGCTTGTCAAGCCCAAACTACAACCCCCAGGAGAGGTCTGATAAACCAGACATAACATGGATGATAATTGTAATAAATCTATCAAATGGATGGATCATACAAAATAGGGTAAAAAAACTAAAAGTACCAAATGAGAAACACAGGCCGAAAATTGTGGAAAATAATAATTGAAAAATGACGACAATATAAATGAAACAGTATAGAAAAGGATCACCCCCTTTAAAATAATCATATTTTGTTGCTTTGCGGCCTGAAATAAAGACACACAGTTTTTGTTTTAAGCGGCTGTATTTACTCAGTGCAACTTACAACATCCAAGTGAAAGATATAACACCAACATGTCAGAGAAAAAATTCAAAAACAGATTCACTGAGTTGGAAAAAGGATCACCCCCATCCTAAAAATGACTTGTAAACTCAATCAGGTGTAGCTAAGCACCTTCTCAATGACACACAAAGCAATCTGACTTTCAACTGTGATCAGCTGTGGTCATTTTGCTTCGCTAAGCATGAAAAGAGCTTTCCTGGAGCATTTCGGTCCCTGGCAGTGCAACTGAAGCAAACCAGTATGAATGGCAAGGCACTGTTAAAAGATCTCAGGGATAGAGGGGTGCTTTTGAGCAGTGTCCAAGATGGCTGCTCTGTAGGCACGCCTCTCGCCCACATCGGCCGATCCACCAGCTCTCAGGGAGTGTCAGACATTTGCCCACCAACCCCCCCCCCCCCCCCCCCGTGGATCACTGCCACCCACCAGCCCTGTTGGAGAAAAAAAAAAAGGGGGGCCTCCAGCGCTCGGCAGGCTACGCCGGAACTCGCCTACCCGTCGGAGGCGGCATCTGAAGCCCCGGCCTCGATTTCAGACCCGCCACCGCTACTCACAGCGAAACTGGATCTTGCTGACGCAACGGACACTGTGTCAGAGGCACCCCTGCAGTCCCGCACACCAGCTCTGCTGAGCTTCTGGGTCGCTTCAAGTCTATGCTGCAGACAGAATTGGCCTCCGCTACTTCCAGGCTGGCAGAACCTCTCACGAGAAATTGGGGAGCTGGGCAATAAGACAAACGATCTTAAGGATAAAATGGACACTGCGGTCACGGTCATTGAAAGCCATGAGCAGGATCTGTGCAACCTGAAGAAAGAATTGGCAGACACGCTGCTCTGGCTTGAAGATTTTGAGAACTGTTCCCGCCGCAGCAACTTACACTTACGAGGCATTCCGGAAACTGTTATGGATCTCACCTCAACCGCTACTGCCCTGTTTCAGGAGCTAGCTCCCGCCATTCCCATTGACCGACTCAAATTTGACCGCATACACCGTGCATTGGGTCCCAAACAGCCGGAGGGGCCCCCAAGAGACATTATCATCATATTTACCTATTATCGCACTAAGGAAACCATTCTCTTGATGGCCAGAAACAACCCGGACCTCAGTTTCCAGGGGCATCGCTACCGGCTCTTCTCGGACCTCTCCCAGATAACTCTTCAGAACCGCCGCCAGCTGAAGCCCTTCACCTGGGTCCTGGTAAATTTCAGAATTAAATACGCATGGGGCTTTCTATTCCACCTCCCCTTCGACTACCAGCGCCGTAGCCACTCTCTCCTGGAATACTTGCACCTTATCCCGCCAGGAGGCGCTGCACAGAGTCTGGCACATTCATCTGGATCCCCGGAGGGGCCACTTCCTTTGGGCCACCTCTGGGAGAAGGCATCCATCCGGAAGAGGGCCCTCCCTCTGACCCCTCTATGACCAAGCCCAACTTGCTCTTCCCCAGGCTGAAGATGTATCCAGGACTTCCTCCATTGTGCTTCACCGTTGAATCCTTTTGAAAGGACCATGAGTTTGGCCTTTTATGCATTTCCAGTATTGATAGTGTTATATGATTGGGCTCTGCCTGGCCAGCTCCTTTGGGGTTCCGTCTTTGAGTGGGGGGTCACCTCCTGGACTTGAGGTCTGCGACTTTTTGCCACTGAAGAATACCACGGGTCCCAGCTACATTGATTTGATTCATGTTGGTGGAACGGGCCGATAGTTCCCTCGGGCTCTAGGAAGGGAGGTGGCTTGAGTGGGCCCTTATTCGGTGCTAGGATGATAGCCTTACTGGAGTAGGAGATCATCTGGGCTGTGTTGTTTGGGTTCCCTGGTGGCCTATAGTCATCCCCCTGGAGGAGGTTGGGCTCCTAAAGCCTAGCTGGGTTTCCTACTAGAGGGTTTCCACGGGTGTGACCCACTTCCTGGGGACTCCTATATCTACTAGTATGGGCCTCCGTTATGTTATATCTGTTGCCTTTTTGCCCTCTGGGGGCCTATGTTTTTAATGTATCCATCTGCAGCCATGTGTTCAGTGGTAGGGCCACCCCCAACTTGTATCCTCTGAGTGTAGGATGCATTTCACCATAAATGTGATACGGCTATGCCATTGTACATACTCACTGTGTTTCTTTTCTCTTTTTTCTTTTCTTGTCTTCTCTTCTTTTCTGTTTTTTCTGTTCTTGTTTTATGCAGGGTTCTGCTATGCCATGAACTGGCTGGAAATTGTTGGCCAGCTTATGCCTTTTCTGCTGAGCTGATCCCGTCATGGCTTCGCCCCTTTTGAAAGTACATTCACAAAATATACAAGGCTTTAATTCGCCTCAGAAGCAGTCTAAAGTTTTTCATCACCTCAAATCGTAACAAATTGACGTGGTATGCTTGCAGGAAACCAGATTTGCCCAGTCTTCCAGCCCACGGTATCTTTCGCCTCTTCTCACTTTTTCCACGACCTTGGCTCCTGAGAACGACGGGGTGTTCTGATAGCGTTCAAATGCAATCTCTCACTTGTGTTTGGAATATAGCGGACCCCATGGGCAGGTATTCAAAAAAGGGGATTTGTGAAAAGAAATTCACAGAAAAAGCGGCTACATTATGAACAGAACGTGACACTCAGAAAAATTTCCAAAAATTATGCTTTATTACACATATATAAATATGACATATGGGCATTCGCCCTGGTTTACCATCACCTCAGTATGAGACAATACACACAGACAGACCTAAAACCATATAAAATGACACCAAGACCGGTCTAAATGCATGTGCAACAGAAAAAATGACTGCAAGAGTCTAATGTCCCTGTAGCACAGACACAAAGGTGAACACTTCCCAAAAGAGGTGTATCCAAAAATTATACCATAGGCATACCATAATATTGAATATTATAAATAGAACAATACCATTATGGTGAATCCCAGTCAGGGAATCCAAAAATTGTACTATGGATATAAATATCACATGTATGCAAAGCAGCAAGCACAATATGCGTCAAAAAGAGAACACCAAGCCTAGGCCTGTATGGAGGGAGACATAAATGTCAAATATATGATGCAATACATTCCTGTGCCAGCACACGTGGTTGGGGCCCATTCATCTGTAATATAAACAGCTGTATCCTAGAGCTCTTGAATGAAAATATACCCCGTTTATTCCCAGGGTGGAAGAAAAGATGCAAAAAGCAACACTCTGCTTGAAATGGTATCTTCACCACTATATGTGGACTACACACCACCTTTCGTAGGGAAAACAGGACATATCCCAAGGGATCTTCTGCCTGTTGAAATATATGTGGTATATCCTGTATCCTACACAACGCACCATGATGTCCCCATCCTGTAGTGAGATAAATGATATGTGGGAAGTCACTGACAGAGTTTCCACTCAATAAGATATATAGGTGTCATATAGATCACAGAGGACCATATATCTAATGTCCAGTAACAGTCCACTCACCACCTGTGCTGTGGGTATTAGGAATGAAAGAGATGTCCTTCATGGGTACTGCCATACACGGCCAAAAAGGCCTAGGAACCACCGCTGACATCCGCCGATATACCGCGGGTTCCAGCCCCTTCTTGGCGCTTGTGCTGCTCACACTTGCCTCATAGCATGTGAAGATGGCTTCCTCCTTGTGGGTCAGCGTGCGTTCCACCTAATGCGCATGACCGGAAGTGACGTATCAGACGTATGACGTCAACGCGTTTTGCCGATGGGCGTATCTCACTCAGCTTCGTCAGGACCAATGAAACAACTGCATTTCAATTTCCTATTTATAGTGGGTAAAGACCCACCCATTTATGCAAAAAAGCTAACCTGCAATTGTTCCTAATGGAAGAAAAAAAGGGGGCTAAATACTTAGCACAGCTGCTGGTCTTTGTTAAATATAATTAAAAAGACAGACAGCTGGAGACCACAGAGAGGGGAGAGGCTTGGCAATTTTGACAATACATATATTGATCAAAAGATCATGAATTAAATATACCAGTCAATTAAGGCTTTTATCATATTTTAACCAGAAGATGGCGATATAAATCAGAAAATCAACAATTCTATTCATTGAATCAGGTTTTTTAGGAGACAATGTGAATTACCAAAAGACACCACAAGATGGCTATATAACCTGAGAGTTCTCATAAGGGTCATTTCAACAAAAATACCTCAATTCTCAGGCAACCATCCTATGGTGTGGTTATTGTTCAAAAAGAGGAGGTACTAAGGGACAATTAACCAGACAATCAATCCTTTTACATTTTTTAGAGCTATATAGAAGCTCATACCATAAGATCATCCATATTTTTGTTAATATTCCCAATATATATAGGTTTATTTTGGGGTTATTTAATCTAAAGTCCAACCCTTTATAAAGACAAAAAAATGCCATAAATTGCCCACCGCATGGCAATAAGCAGGTATATAGTCCTAAAAACCTATTTTTCCAAAAACACTTGGAGGTCACATTCCACATTTAACCCCTTAGGGTACAGTGTATCAAGTTTATATATCCAGTGTTTCTCCTTTTTAAGCAGTTCTCTATCAAAATCACCTCTCCTTTGTGGGAAGTGCAGTGCATAGAAACCTTTTACTTTTGTACCGTCCAGTTTACCTCCATGATATTTGGCATAATGTTGGGCAAGATTACTGTCGGGGTCATTTGATCTAATATCTCTAAGATGTTCACCTATTCGTACCTTGAGTTGTCTTTTAGTCTTACCAACATACATCTTTTTACAGGGACAGGTTAAGATATATAATACTCTCACTGTGGAGCAGTTTATGAGACTCTGAATCTTATAATGAGTGTTATTTCCTGAGTCATAAAAGGAATCCGTACGATCCACATATTTGCAGATTTGACATTTTCCACATTTAAACATCCCCTTGGTACGTGATTTTAACCATGTTGTTTGTTTTAATGGTTGATAATCTGAATGAATAAGGAGGTCACCAAGATTTGGTGCTCTTCTTGCTACCATCTGGGGGCGCTCACCTACAATCTTACTCAACCTAGGACATTGAGTTAGAATCTTCCAATGTTTTTCTAATATCAATTTTACATCTTGCCATTGGGCTCCAAATTGGGTTATCATTCTACCTCCTTATTCATTCAGATTATCAACCATTAAAACAAACAACATGGTTAAAATCACGTACCAAGGGGATGTTTAAATGTGGAAAATGTCAAATCTGCAAATATGTGGATCGTACGGATTCCTTTTATGACTCAGGAAATAACACTCATTATAAGATTCAGAGTCTCATAAACTGCTCCACAGTGAGAGTATTATATATCTTAACCTGTCCCTGTAAAAAGATGTATGTTGGTAAGACTAAAAGACAACTCAAGGTACGAATAGGTGAACATCTTAGAGATATTAGATCAAATGACCCTGACAGTAATCTTGCCCAACATTATGCCAAATATCATGGAGGTAAACTGGACGGTACAAAAGTAAAAGGTTTCTATGCACTGCACTTCCCACAAAGGAGAGGTGATTTTGATAGAGAACTGCTTAAAAAGGAGAAACACTGGATATATAAACTTGATACACTGTACCCTAAGGGGTTAAATGTGGAATGTGACCTCCAAGTGTTTTTGGAAAAATAGGTTTTTAGGACTATATACCTGCTTATTGCCATGCGGTGGGCAATTTATGGCATTTTTTTGTCTTTATAAAGGGTTGGACTTTAGATTAAATAACCCCAAAATAAACCTATATATATTGGGAATATTAACAAAAATATGGATGATCTTATGGTATGAGCTTCTATATAGCTCTAAAAAATGTAAAAGGATTGATTGTCTGGTTAATTGTCCCTTAGTACCTCCTCTTTTTGAACAATAACCACACCATAGGATGGTTGCCTGAGAATTGAGGTATTTTTGTTGAAATGACCCTTATGAGAACTCTCAGGTTATATAGCCATCTTGTGGTGTCTTTTGGTAATTCACATTGTCTCCTAAAAAACCTGATTCAATGAATAGAATTGTTGATTTTCTGATTTATATCGCCATCTTCTGGTTAAAATATGATAAAAGCCTTAATTGACTGGTATATTTAATTCATGATCTTTTGATCAATATATGTATTGTCAAAATTGCCAAGCCTCTCCCCTCTCTGTGGTCTCCAGCTGTCTGTCTTTTTAATTATATTTAACAAAGACCAGCAGCTGTGCTAAGTATTTAGCCCCCTTTTTTTCTTCCATTAGGAACAATTGCAGGTTAGCTTTTTTGCATAAATGGGTGGGTCTTTACCCACTATAAATAGGAAATTGAAATGCAGTTGTTTCATTGGTCCTGACGAAGCTGAGTGAGATACGCCCATCGGCGAAACGCGTTGACGTCATACGTCTGATACGTCACTTCCGGTCATGCGCATTAGGTGGAACGCACGCTGACCCACAAGGAGGAAGCCATCTTCACATGCTATGAGGCAAGTGTGAGCAGCACAAGCGCCAAGAAGGGGCTGGAACCCGCGGTATATCGGCGGATGTCAGCGGTGGTTCCTAGGCCTTTTTGGCCGTGTATGGCAGTACCCATGAAGGACATCTCTTTCATTCCTAATACCCACAGCACAGGTGGTGAGTGGACTGTTACTGGACATTAGATATATGGTCCTCTGTGATCTATATGACACCTATATATCTTATTGAGTGGAAACTCTGTCAGTGACTTCCCACATATCATTTATCTCACTACAGGATGGGGACATCATGGTGCGTTGTGTAGGATACAGGATATACCACATATATTTCAACAGGCAGAAGATCCCTTGGGATATGTCCTGTTTTCCCTACGAAAGGTGGTGTGTAGTCCACATATAGTGGTGAAGATACCATTTCAAGCAGAGTGTTGCTTTTTGCATCTTTTCTTCCACCCTGGGAATAAACGGGGTATATTTTCATTCAAGAGCTCTAGGATACAGCTGTTTATATTACAGATGAATGGGCCCCAACCACGTGTGCTGGCACAGGAATGTATTGCATCATATATTTGACATTTATGTCTCCCTCCATACAGGCCTAGGCTTGGTGTTCTCTTTTTGACGCATATTGTGCTTGCTGCTTTGCATACATGTGATATTTATATCCATAGTACAATTTTTGGATTCCCTGACTGGGATTCACCATAATGGTATTGTTCTATTTATAATATTCAATATTATGGTATGCCTATGGTATAATTTTTGGATACACCTCTTTTGGGAAGTGTTCACCTTTGTGTCTGTGCTACAGGGACATTAGACTCTTGCAGTCATTTTTTCTGTTGCACATGCATTTAGACCGGTCTTGGTGTCATTTTATATGGTTTTAGGTCTGTCTGTGTGTATTGTCTCATACTGAGGTGATGGTAAACCAGGGCGAATGCCCATATGTCATATTTATATATGTGTAATAAAGCATAATTTTTGGAAATTTTTCTGAGTGTCACGTTCTGTTCATAATGTAGCCGCTTTTTCTGTGAATTTCTTTTCACAAATCCCCTTTTTTGAATGCCTCTTTTGGCTACTGAATGGAGACCAAACCTTGGGTGACATGATAATTCATTTGACAACCTCTTAATAACTATCTTTAACCCATGGGCAGGTACTTGCTCTAGCAGGGCACCCTCTGGGATCAGGAGGTCACTTTTGTCTCTTATTACGCCCCCAATCGCTTTTAGCACAAATCTTTCTCACATCTTTGTATTGTCATTTCCTGACACGTCAACGGTCTTTTTTTTGGGGGGGATTCAAATGTTACCTTGGATTCTGCTCTAGATAGGCACTATGCCCGGAGGGCGGTCCCTTCTCACGACAGGAGGAGTGCAGGAGGAACGTATGCGGTCACTCCTGCAGTCTGGAGGGAACGTTTGTAGGGAATTTCACCCAATTGAGCATGACTTCACGTTCTCAAATCCTCATAACAGTTTCTGCAGAATCGACCACATATTTATGCTTGTCCATCAGCTTCCTTTAGTCAGGCGGATATCTATCCCTTCCTTGCCCTGGTCAGACCACAATCACCTAGTTCTACTTCTTGCACTTTCGGGGTTGGCACGGCGCCCATTTCACTGGCGCATTAATGAGTCTTCACCTACACGCAAATGGCATCTTTCATATAAACATATTTTATGAAGAACTCGGGATCTGTTTCTTTGTCAGTGTCCCTATGGGAGGCGCATAAAGCTACAGTGTGGGGCCACATTATACAGTTGGCTGTGGCTCGGGAGCAGGAGCATCATCTTTCAGACCTTCACTCTCTGCTAGCCTCTGCAGATGCTCGTTGCAAGTCGCAGCCATAAAAGAATGTGAGACGCCCTGACTTACTTGCATCTTCGGAGGCTGAATGGGCCTTGTGTTGGACCAGACATAAATTTTATACTTGTGCTAATAAACCGGGTCCGATGCTGGCTAGGAAACTCAATTCTGTGGGGAAACCCCACAAACCGGTCCAGTTGAGGCTCTGTGCGGGGGGCTGCACTTCCAATCCCCAGCAGATCGTCTCATGTTTTGCGGACTTCCTTTCACAACTGTACACCAAACCAGATTCCTGTAGCTCAGACAGAACCGCTCTTTCAAGATCTAAAACTCCCTGGATTGTCCGAAGCGGCATGGGTAGCCCTTAATGCAAGTGGAACCATATCAGCAGTACTTCAAGCTATCAAATATTTACGGTCCACTGCGGCCCCGGGTTCTGACGGCTTTTCGGGTCTCTATTACAAGAAATTTGCAACCCGGTTGATGCCCTTTTTGGCTGGTTACTTCAATGAATTGTGACAGGGTTCTCTGCCCTCTCTGGACGTGCTTAGAGCCCATATCTCAATGATTCCTAAGACAATGGAAGACGTGCAGGAACCACAAGCCTTTCAGCCCATTTCTCTGGTCCACAGGGACCAAGTAGGTTTCGTCCCTGGGAGGCAGGCAGTTGATAATGTTCGTAAAGTAGTCCAGCTTATACACGTTCTGCAGCAGCGAAAAATTCAGGGATTCTTACTGTCTTTAGATATATACAAAGCTTTTGATTCCCTATCCTGGAAATACCTGTGGTTCGTGCTGTCCCACCCGTGCTTTGGGGAATCTATCCTTTCTTGGATTCAGGCCTTGTATTCTTCCCCTTCAACTTTGGTTAAGTATGCAGGGTCTTTCTCAGATCCATTTCCTATTTGGCGAGGGATGAGACAGGGATGCCCCCTGTCTCCGGCGCTCTTTGTCTTGATGCTTGAGGTGCTGGCTTTGGTGCTCCGCTCTGATTGTAATGTATCGGGTGTCCCTTACGCGGGACAGGAATTTAAGTTGAACTTTTATGTGGATGATGCCCTCTTGACTCTCTCTAATCCATTGACGATGCTCCCAAACTTGCAACAGGTTCTTGCGTGTATCTCCTTGATTTTGGGTCTCCGTATTAATTTTTAATAAGACTGTCGCTCTCAATATTACTTTGGCTCGGATTTGGTTTCATGCCTAGTCCCACTTCCCTTACAAATGGGCTTCCTCTTCACTTGAATGCTTGGGCATCCGCCTGATTCCCACCTATGGCTTTGTTTGCTGCAAATTATTATCCATTTCTTCGCTCTGTGTCTTCTCTTATGCACTCTTGGCAATTCCTGCACCTGTCCTGGATAGGACGGGTTAACTCGGTGAAAATGACTATCCTGCCTAAATTGTTGTATTATTTTAGCACCCTACCAGTGCGGGTTCCTCCTCATTTCCTCCGGTTGATTCAGGCGAGGATTATGCGATTTATCTGGGCTGACAGACACCCCAGTCTCCAGAAATAAGCTTTTTGTCCATAGACTGCAGGGAGGTCTTGGGGTACCTAATGTAGCTAAGTATTACCAGGCGAGCCAGATTTCCCCACTGTCTATGTTGCACGCTTCCTCTGATGTTCCTCTCAGGGTCCTTTTGGAACTACCTAACTGTGCCCCCATTGCGACATCGACGCTTTTATGGCTCCCCCCTGCCCTGCGCCTGACAACATTGAGTCCAGTTCTGCTCCATGGCCTACAAGTGTGGGATTCGGTACTCTGCTCCAATGGTTTGATGTAACCCTTTCTACCTTTGCTCCCAATTATCAATAATCCTCTTTTCGTGCTGGTTTTAGATTAACCAGGGGTGTTCTCTTGGTGGGTTGCCAATGGTTTTTTGCAGGTTTGACTTCTCAGTCCTTCCCCACCTGGAACTCTCTATGGGAATCATGGGATGTCCCTCAGGCAGAATTTTTTTGTTACCTTCAATTGCGGCACTGGCTGACCTCACTGTGTGGCATTTCTGCCTTTCCATATCAGAAATCTGCCTTTTAACAGCTTTGCCAACAGCATCCAGGCGCCCCGGGTCTTGTTTCCCTATTTTATGCATCTTTGAATAGGCACTCAACACATACTTCTCATCATATATCACTCAGTGAGAGCGTGACTTGGGGGCGGTTGTGAATCTGGAGGACTAGTCGTTTATAGCTTTATGTTCATTTAATACAGCCACGCTGGAGGTGGCATACAAAGTACTGTTCCATTGGTATGGGGTCCTGGCTCGTATAGCCCAGGTGAACTCTGCCTATAGTGACCACTGCTTCTGGGGTTGTGGCCATCGTGAAGATGTGTTGCACCTATGGTGGTCATGCCCGAGACTGATTCGTTTTTGGTCTCATGTATTTGGCCTTCCATCTCTCCATATACCGGGAAGCTTGGTATGCTTTGCTTCATTATCCCATACCGGGCCTGTTGGCTCACCAGCAGAAGTTGAATTCCTATTTGTTCTTGTCAGCAATTAGAACAATTGCTCAGGCCTGGAAAAGTACAACTGTCCCTCTACAGGGGGAGCAGGACCGTATGACCACTCTGATGCTCAATGAACAGATGTCGAGTATCCGCAATGACTCCCAACGGAATTTTTTTCAATATGGGAACTGTGGTTAACATATGCTTTTCCCACGCTCCCCCCAGCTAGTCTGGGTTTATGATGCTGTTCGGTATTGGTGTTCCCGGACTCCTGCTTCTGGTCTTGTTTTCTTCTTAATTCTTTACTCTTTTTCCCTCTTTATTTTTGTGAGGCGGTAGACGTTTTCCTTTTGGCTTGAGTTTCTGTTGGTGTTATAGGGCAGCACAGTGGCTAAATGGTTATCACTTCCACCTGGCAGTACTAGGGTCGTTGCTTTGATTCCCAGTCATGGCACCACCTGCCTGGAGTTTGCATGTTCTCCCTGTGCCTGCGTGGGTTTCCTCCGGGTACTTCGGTTTCCTCCCACACTCCAAAGACATGCTGGTAGGTTAATTGGATCCTGTCTAAATTGGCCCTAATATGTGTATGTATGAATGTAAGTTAGGGACCTTAGATTGTACACCCCTTGAGGGTTAGGGACTGATGTGAATGTACAATATATATGTGTAAAGCGCTGCGTAAATTGACGGCGCTATATAAGTACCTGAAATAAATAAATAATATCACTGTTTTCGTATTTTATGTGCCATTGATAGCCCCTTTTTGCTCATGTCATTCTTTGTTAAAACATTTGAAAAGTTAATAAAAAACATTGAAATACAAAAGATCTCCGGGACAAAGTTGTAGACAGGCACAAGTCAGGAGATGGATCCAAAAATAATTTCACAGGCTTTATCACTGCCTAGAAGCACAGTAAAGTCTATTATTAAGAGGTGGAAGGTATTTGATACAACACAGACCCTCCCTGGATCAGGACGTCACTCTAAACAGGATAAAAGAGCCAGGAGGAAACTAGTCAGCAAGGCTACCAAGAGACCTACAGCAACTCTGAAGCAGTTGCAGGAATTTATGACAAAGAGTGGTTATTGGTGTTCATGTGGCAACAATATCACAAACTCTCCACAAATGTGGATACAAACACTTATTGGAGGGATGGAAGAAAAAAGACACTCTTCAAGAAAGGCCACATGCAGTTGCACCTGAGCTTTGCCGAAACACACCTTGAAGATTCTGAGGCCACATAAAAAAAGGTGTTATGATCAAATGAGACCAAAATTGAATTTGGCCTCAACACTAAATGATATGTCTGGCGGAAATCCAATACAGCTCACCATTCAAAGCATGGAGGTGGTAATATCCTGTTATGGGGGTGTTTCTCTGCAGCAGGGACTGGAGCACTTGTCAGGATAGAAGGAAAAATGGATAGGGCAAAATACCGTCAAATTCTTGAGGAAAATCTGCTGCCCTCTGCCAGGAAAGTTGTCAATAGGAAGGTGGTTTACCTTCCAACATGACTGACCCAAAGCACACAGCAAAAATTACCAAACAGTAGTTGAAGGAGAAAAAGTTAAATCTCCTTGCATGGCCTAGTCAGATCCCATTGAAAATCTGTAGAATGACTTGAATACTGCAGTCCACAAATGGTCACTATCAAATTTAACTGAACTTGAGCAGTTCTGCATAGAAGAGTGGGCAATTAAGCCTAGATGTTCAAAGTTAGTAGAGACATATCCCAACAGACTAAAAGCTGTGATTAAAGCAAAAGGTGGTTCAACAAAATACTGACACAAGGGGGTGATTGTTTTTCCAACTCAGTGATTCCGTTTTTCAATTTTATTTTATTTTTTTCCTGACATGTTGGCGTTATATCTTTAACTTGGATATTATAGGTTGCACTGAGTAAATACAGCTGGATAAAACAAAAACTTTCATTTCAGGCTGCAAAGCAATAAAATGTGATTAGTTAAAGGGGGGGATTATTTTCTATACCCAATGTATGTACCAACAGTAATAAAAGGTTTATGTAGGATAGCCCAGAATGCTAAACAAGGAGCTGCAGCTAGCAGACCAGAGAGGGAGCTCACTTACCAACCACTGGAATAAAACAAAAGAAATAACTGCACAACCCCATAGTGTAGCATTAAAAATAACTATTGACAATTTATTGAAAAATAGAAATGCACTTACCAAAGTATGCATGTGTACAGCATGGCTTAAAGGTGACTTGGGAACTAGAAATGTACGAGGGGCAGCCAGAGAACCAGCAGCTTTGTCCACCGACTGGGGAAGAAACAAGCCGAAGATGGAGAAAGCCACTGTCACTGCAACTACCATCAGTGTTCAATCAGGGACTGGAATCCCCAACGTCACTATAGAAATGGGACACGTTTCAAAGCCGGTCATTTTCTTCATCAGCCTGGCTTATCCCCTCCATAGCTTGCTGTTCGAGCAGCAGTATTCATTTCAAAGTATAGGATTCATTAGGAGGCCCCCTTTTCTCAGATAATATATCTGTGCTCTTAGCCAGCCTTTCACTGACTTGTAAATGTTGGCTGCGTTTGGTTGATTGTGGAGCTCCAGCTGCACACAATGTTGGCTGATAGAGAAAGAAAAAGGATTTATCAAAGTTTGTTTAGGACACAGCACAAGTCTACAGTAGTGGAGGTGTGGGTCTTTAGGAAAACATTAGACCTTGTCCATGTTGCCAGGGTTTGGCCACTTAGTAGAGAATGCACTTACATGACATTTCTGCACCAAAAAAAAAACACATGGCTGAACATTCTGAGAACCATGCTGTTTTTCAACTTCCACCAGATTACTACAAGGCTGGTCAAAGATGTTAGATTGTTTAGAGTTTGAAAAAGTGGAATGTTAAGCTTGAGAATTATGCTATGCACACATATTCGTTAATGTGGCCTTATTTTATGGGCGATATGATACAGAGGTGAACAGAAAGTTTGTGTTGGTTAGTCCTGGTGAGCCCAGAAACACTGTTGTCTATAAATGGGTGACTAATCATTAAGGTCAAGGTAGCTTCAGCTGATGGTGGCAGGTTATGTGCAGCTTGGGTTGTGCCTGGACATCCCTGCAACACAACCAAAAATTAATGCTGAGCTGATGTCCAGAAAATTTAAATGAAGAAGTAAGGAAGAGCTGACATTTTTGTGCAAACTTTGGTGGTTCAGAACTTGGGATTGCTTGGCCCTTGTTTTACACGTGACAAACATAGAGAAATTTTTTTTGTTCAATATATGGCAGATTCACACTGACAAATGTCATTAATAAAGCAGCAAATGGTTGCACCTTACATGTCCCTAGGAACTGCCTACATCACACCACAATATCAGCAAAGGTGCAGAGCTAGCAGTGCCATAAATGCACAAAAATGTCACAGCTATCCCCACTTCTACTGCTGATGTGCTGTGAATGTGACATTTACAGTACATTTCAGATGATGGCTGTTGATGTAATATCAGCTTGTTACACATTTGGGCACATATTTCAAAGCTTCCCTTACCAGGAGAGTCAACAGGTTCCTCCTCGACATGTGGTTGAGGCACTACTGCAGGAGTAGGCTCCTCTTCCAGGAGGCTGCCAGTACCTGTAGGCAACTTAAGATAAGCTAGAGCAAAATAAAAAAAAGAACATTAACATTTGTTAACGTATAACTAAAAGCAAAACCTTTTTTGTTTTGGATAGAGTTGAGAGGGATTAGAACACCTGTCAGGTTTTTGTTGGCACCTCTTCCACCATTAGAGAGATTCACCCTATTTGTCCTGCTTACTGTTATCATCAAAAATTAAAGTAAAAGATAATTTTGAGTTGTCCCCAAAATAGTAATAGAGGGGAGATATTTCAATGGAGACACAAGTTCTAAAAACATGGCCTGAAACATTGACCCCTAAGTGTAATACTGATCAGCTGAATGTAAATGCTGTTACTTGTGGTTTCCTGGGGAGTGACTTCTCTCTCACACAGGGGTGGCTCGCAGCTTGTAGTACAGGTGGTCATCCAAAGGGGTTCATGGTCCTACTCTGCAGTGGAGAGACAACAGGCAACTCCGGTATGGATGCATTAGCAAGTGAATTTATGCATAGGTCCACCCCACTGGGAACCAAACACTCCAGGTACAGCTGGAGCAAGGTGCTCTACATTGACTGCAACTTACAAGGTAGCAGTTCTGCTCAACAGCAGCTTGCATGCCAGGCACAGTTTTGGATGGTCCAGCCTGTGGCAACAATGTTGTCGCATTAGGCATGGTCCCTCTGAACCCAGTAGGGTGGAAAGAGCTAGACTTTATCGTTCTGGAGTCCAGGGGACGATGGAAGGCCAAAGGTTTGTGGAAATGGAGTTAACTGCTTCCTGTCCAGAATATTGTAATGTGATAGCTCCCTGGTTCTGCGAGGACATTCTATGATGTCTTCCCAGTCATGCGCCTCCTACACACTCTAGCAGTTGTGCTGCAGCTTGAACTAACACCCTCTGTGTACACCAGACACAGCAGATGACAGATCAGTACACCAGGCAGACACCTGTGTCATGTGATCGCTGCGACAATCACATGACAGTTTTACACAATGAATGACTTTCATTCTTAACCATTCCTTGTGTAGTATACTTATCCCTAATTGGTCACAGTGATCACATGGTACAGACAGGACCAGTCACAACTCACTGTACCATGTGATAGCTGTGGCTAATTGCAACTATCCCAATAGTGGCTTTTAATGGATGCCATTCATAAAAATGATTGCTTATAACAGTGATGATCACTATGTGTAAGCAAGCGTGGTACTGAAAAAAAATCCTGATCACCTCCCCAGAGTAGTACAGTGTCATTATGGTAGCAATTCACTACTTTGGTCACAGTATGTAACAAAAACAAATTATAAAAAAAAGTACAATTTTAAAAAAGATTTTTTTTTTTTTAACATACTGTTACCAGTCAGTGTGCCTGGTCACCACCACCCCAGTCATATGATGATGCTGTACTGCTCTGATGACAGTATGTAAAAAAAAAAAAAAACCTGAATAACCAAAAGGAAAAAAAGAAACTTTAATTTATTGTCTTCATTTTCAAAAAAATTGTGACAAAAAAATTACAACTTCCAAAAACTTAACATACCATATAAAATACTTTGGACTGTCTAATTTCCAAAAAGTGTGCTGGTACTGTCCCAGAATTTTAGGGCCATACATATATCAGGATTGATAAATTTTCAGATTTATATACCATAGTTTGTAGACTATAACTTTCACACAGACTACATCATATACACTGCTTTGGGTTATTTTTACCAAAGAAATGTAACAGAATATATTTTTGCCTAAATTCATGAAGAAAGATTATTTATTTGCAAAATTTTATAACCAAAACAACAAAAAATGTGGGTTTTTTTTTTCAAAAGTTTTGTATTTTTTTTAATTTATTCATATAGCAAAAAATAGAGGCCCAGAGTAAATACCACCAAAAGAAAGCTCTATCTGTCTAAAACAAAATGTTAAAAATTCATTAGTGTACAGTGTTGCATGACTAATTGTCACTCAAAGTATGACAGAACTGAAAATTGGTCTAAGCAGGAAGGGGGTAAGGTTCTGCTGAGGAAGTTGTGTAATGAAGCATACACTACAATTCACTTTAAAAAGAAGATCCAATTATGTGCAAGGAAAATAGAAAAAAAAAAAGATTTTTCGCTTGCACATTATCGGATGGTTAAATTCAGCACTGTTTACCTAATTCACTAAGCTAAGTATATTTTCTCTTTGCAAACTGAATTTTCACTTAGCTTAATTGATGAGGGGATGTTGTGTTGTCTTCAATTATCCAATAATGCGTAAGCAAAAGAAAAATGTTTTTTCCTTGCACATGATTGGGTATTCATCACAAAGTGGAATTTCAGTTTGTTTTACCTCATTCACTACAATAAGTGAACATTAACATTGCAAAATAAAAAAAAATCACCATGACAGTGAATATGCTCAACTTCTTTAGTAAGTCAGGACAATTGTCCCCCCTCCTTTTCTACAGGCGGTACCTCACACTTTTCTTTTTCACACAGTGCCTCATACGTCTACATTCATTGCCATATGGTTATTACATGCCCATGTCTTTGACTTAAATACAATAGTTAATGTCTTTTATTTCATGCCCATCCTTTTTATAACACAGTGCATTATGGCTATTACACATAATTCCTCTTACCTATTTCACATATTGCTTCATGCCTCTCCATACATCTGTAGCACTACCCCTTAATGGGTTGTTTTGGATTCCCCTTTCTGTACCTCTTGTTGCAAGCCCAACCTCTGTTGATACCACCATGCTCCTGTGGCCAAAGTAAATTACACCTGTAAAATGGACTCTCACACAAGCTAGTGTAAACCAATATGAAATTTATATTGGAATCAGCAATAATTTGGTCGAAAAGAACAAATGACATTGATAAATGCAGCAAATATAACCACTCTTGGTAATTGTGAGCAAAAGTAACAACATTCACCATAAAGCCATAATAACTGTTAGCAGGCCTGCTTTCAGAAATAATCCACTGCCTCCAATCTGAGGGGACTACTGAATCTCGAGTGAGCAGAAAACAACTAACAAGAAACTGGTGAGCTCACTGTGGGTCCTCAGAACTAGATGTCAAGGATTAGATGTGAAAGAAAGTGAATTATCAGTTGAAATTGAGCACTGTCCCATTAAGAACACTACAATGTCTTCTGCACACTCGTTGGGACCCAGTTGGTATGAAGTTGATGTGTAGGATATAGTTCATTAGGATGGTAACACAAAGGTAGTGAAGGAATAAAGGAGATTTAACAACTTTCCTCTTGATGGTAGAAAATTAGGGCGGGGTCCACTTTAAAGCACCCAAAATGGAGCAGATTTGGAGTAATGAACAGCAATAATTGGCATGAATGTGTATAGGCTAAGACAGCTCCCTTTGTACATCAAAGGCAAAAGTTAACAGTAACTGGATTCCTACTTTGTGGAAGAGGAGTAACTTCTTGTTTCAGTTGGCACTGCTGTATCTTGGCCTGCAACTGTATGTCCTGCAGTCAGCTTGTACAATAGACTGCAGTGTTGATATATCCCAATGATGGTGGCTTTGAGAACTAGTCAACTATCTGTAATGTTCACAACTATGTATAGGTAGATAGTTGAGGTGGAACACTGTCAGTATTCATTTGTTAGTGGGCACATGGGTCTCTCTCTGCCGATTAACCACTTGCTCTCCAGAGGATTTACCCCCCTTCCTGACCAGGCCTTTTTTTGCGATATGGTGCTGTGTTACTTTAACTGACAATTGTGCAGTCATGCAGTGTTGCACCCAAATGAAATATATGGCATTTTCTTCCCACAAATGGAGCTTTTTTTGGTGGTATTTAATCGCCTGTGCGTTTATTTTTTGTGCAGTAAACAAGAAAAGACCAACAATTTTGAAAAAAAAAATATTTTTGACTTTTTGCTATAAAACATATCTAGTAAGAAAATCAAATCAAATTTTGTCATAAATTTAGGCCCAAAAAAATCCCAATATGTGTAAATTAACTGGTTTACATAAAAGTTATAGCGTCTAAAAATGGCAGTATATATACTGGAATTTTTTTTTTTTAATACTAATAATGATGGTGACTAGCGATTTATAGCGGGACTGCGGCGGGCATTCTGACACTGGGGGAGAACTGACTAACTGCCACTGACACTACAGTGATTAGTGCTAATAAAAAGCACTGACACTGTACTAATGACACTGGGCAGGAAGGAGTTAACATCTGGGGCGATCAAAGGGTTAACTGTGTTCTGTTTTATTATTTTGTCTGTGTGTACCTTACTGTGTAAGCATGCTGCTTTGTATTGCTGTGCTATGCAGAGCAATGCAAAACAGTGTGCTGGTGCTGACGGGAGAGATCTGTTTTGTTTACATACAGACCTCTGCTCTGTCACTGTTCCTCGGTGATCGCCGGTTGCTGGCAGGGAATCTCTAGCCAGGATCTGTGATCAACAGCTTTAGTCGCCAATGGCGACGTGGGCAGAGCGAAGCGCGCGTCCCTTGCCCGGAAATACAAAATCACATATATACGTGATTTTGCACAGCACTGCTGCCCTGTAGCAGTACTTCTATAGGGTGGTGAGGAAGTGGTTACGTTGTCCAGCAGATCAAAGTGCTCTGTCTTTCTCTGCATACGGGGTCAGTCCATGGACTCTCTGGCTCAGACTGGGCATCCTGTCTGGTCTCCTGCTGTTAGATTGGCCTGCTGGGTAGTGTGGCAAACCGGCTGGTTAGTAGACTCTTTCCACTCTTCCTCTCTATCCTGCCCTGGCTCCGCAGCCTAGTTAAGCACTTCAGCTGTCAGCACACCTCCTCCCTCAGTCTCGTCCCGCACTCTCCTCGCCAATCTCCCAGGCTTTGATATTTATACAGTATACCCCCAACCACATGCTACCTATCTTGGGAAATGTAGTCCTTGGATGGCAAACCACGGCCATCTAATGTTCATTTTAATGTATTGTAAATAATAACATTTCAATGGGTTACACTTCTTTTTGTTCAAGAATAGTCTTATACTTCCATGTTCTAGTATCTTATGTCTAAATTACAAGCAGTACCTAATACCTCTTTTACCCATTGCATACATTGCTTCATGTCTATTAAGGTATATGCAGTGACTTAAGTGCCTAGTTCTTCTTCGTAGCACACAGTACTTCATACTTCTCTATTACTCACAGTACCTAATGTCCTTATTACCCTATTGTCCTTATGTAAAACCATAAATAGAGGATTCACAAGATATATTCTTGCACGTCCAAGTGTCTGCCTTCCTCTCTAATGGATTTCAACCCCCTTAATTCAGCCCTTTGTAGGATGAAACCTGTTGGAACGGGAGGTAGACAGACGAGATTATAGCCCCATTTACATTTCATGTAGCAGGAATGTGCTTACTTATTTTGCTAATTTTTTGTGCGTCGCGTATAGGGCATCCTATTCTCTTGGGCTACCCTATGCATGACAAACGCACCAGAGAAGCTACTGCACCTTTTTGGGCAACAAACTTCCCACAATTCTTTTCACATGCATTTTGCCGCTTAACAATTACAGCAAAGTCACACAGCATTTGGGATTCCATTAACCTTCCTAGGCATAATCCCGAGTGTAGCTCGGGGTTAATTTCAGTACCAAAAGCTGTAACCCCAAGTTACACTCGGGATTACACTGCAGAGCTTCTCTGGTGATCCCTCGAGCCTTACCTTGTCCCACAATCCCGTGAGGTCATCTTGCTGTGTCCCCCGGCCATGTCCTTCGGCTGATGCCGACACCCGTCTTCCGAGTTCCGTTCCCTGCGAGCGTTGGGATGTACGGGGAGCGGAACCGGCGGGAGATTCAAAAAAGTAAAATTTGGACATGCATACAATACACTGTAATCTGTTAGTATTACATTACTGTATCAAACCTTTTCACCTAAGTTTTGTCCAGTGCCCTGCCTGCACTTTTACTGTTCTTTCTGCCTGGAAACTGAGAAACGTCTATGGCATCCAAAAATTGTCCCTTTAGGTCAAAAGCAGTTTTAGACCAGCTAGAGAACAGCGATCGTGAATTAGAATCACTTGCAGAATTGAGCAGTAGTGATTCATGGGGAAATTCGTCATCAGACACTGAAAATGATTTTGCTACTGAGCTCAGTGATGTGCGAACATGGTACTCTATTTCAAATTTAAGTGTTTTTAGTTTGATTACATTATTGAATTAAATTTATTATTATATTATTTTTTATAATTATTTATTATATTATAATTTTAGATTTTGTGTTTCAAACTTTATCATACCCAGGATGTCTGCTAGACTCTTGTTTGGACAGATTGTGAGTTATTCCTAAGAATTACAGGGCTACAATATAAGACAACAAATGTCCATGCAACACAATGTACCGCTTTGACATTCAAAAATATTTATTAGTTAGACCACCAGGGAGGTTAAAAATGGTTGGTACCCTAACCAGGTTGCATGTTTTGCTTAGATTTTAGTGTGATTTAGATTTGGGGGCAGAATTTTCCAATTATTAGATTGTAAGCTCCAAGGAGCAGGACCCTCCTAACCCTCTTGTATTGAACGGTATTGTTGCTGTATAGTTTCCTGTTATATTGTAAAGCGCTGAGCAAAATTGTTGGCGCTATATAAATTCTGTATAATAATAATAATAATTCTGCCTATGATTCCCAGTTGCTCAGGCGTGGATGGGCCTATATATTGTGAATCCTCTATTTATTATACTAAAGCTGGTTTTACCTTGGATGTTCATTTCTACTTGAAAAGTGTAACAGCTGAGCAGAGATGCACGTCTGGTGGAAGCTGCAAGTACAGGGAATGAGGCATGTTTGAAGTGGCATATATACTATTGATTGCACATAAAGTGATTTCTGGTTGTTATGTGTTACTGTACAGTGTACATCATCATTGCTTTGTGTTGCCTAATTGCTTCTCTTTACCTTGTATTCACCTAGAAGCGGATGAAGAAGAAATATACAGTATACTTTCATGCAGCATTGAAAATTACCTTTCAGTAAACAGGCACACATTTGTTGGTACTGATAGCCATTTTGTTTCTCTTTAATATTGTTCTATCAACCACTCTTTGTTGTAAACCTCTAAGATTTAGCAGATCTCAGCCTAAACCATTATACTCAATGTTGTGATTTCTTTTATGATAATTTACTGTGCACATATACAGTTGCAATATGTCGTTTCTTTGTAATTAAATTTTTCTTCTCCATTGTTTTTCTTCCTTGCTAAAGGCCTACGTTTTGTAGACTTGTGTCCTACTGAAAAATCAAAGTTAAAGGACCACTGGAAAATTGCCCAAGGGAAGCTAGTATTTGGCAAGAGAATCAACAGCTTATCAAAACCGTCTGTGTGTTCTGCACATTCAGAGATTATATTCATGTGAACAAAGTAAAAAGAATACTATCAGACTTGAATTAAATTATCTCAGCATTGTAATTGGTTTTCTTTGATTTTCAAATTGCTTGTATTTAAAACTTAGCTTGATTAATTTATCCATCCCATATTATTATGACTTTTTATTGTGCTTGCTGGTTTGGATTTCAAATGATGCATGGCTTATATATCCAACAGCATTGTAACTACAGGGACATGTACAGCCACCTTTTAGAATGCCACATGAATTATGGGAATGTGGCTTTAGTGGGATGTGTGCATATGCTGTACACATTCTATATTATTAAATGGTATGTACACAACCCACACATCAAGACAAAAAGCCTTCCTTGTTTCACACATACAAAGTATTGGCCAGAGTGAATGTGGAATAGTTGCAGTAGGAAGTAAGTCAACATTTTGTGAACTATCCTGGAAGCAAGGAACCATAGATAGGAGTTTGTAGCACTGAACAGCTAGTCGTTAAACCATGGTTCTCAGTGATGTCAATTCTGTGTAGAAACTTACCACAAGGGGCGTGCGCAAAGCCAAATGCTCTTACTGGAAAGTTCCCAAGGTAAGAAATGTTGCAATAGATTTGCAATAAATAATTGCTTAAAAAACTGCATACAGTGAGGCATGATGTCAAGCATATATAAATATATAGCACAGCGCTTTAAAATATAAAGGGGGGGCAGTACAATTACAAAACAGTTCAGAAGGAATACAGAAGTAATAGAAGGGCCCTGCTCATGGAGCTTACAATGTAAATGAGCATACTGAAAAATACATTTTGGATTTACATGCACTTTAAAGTTTTAAAGTAAACATCTTGTCTAAGAGTAAATACTAGAGATGAGCGAATCGAACTAGGCGAACCGGAATTCGAGTCGAATTTCAGGAAATATTCGATTCGTGTCGAAACCGAAATTTTGCCTACTTCGGGTGCGCGAATCGAACATTTCCCGATCAGCCGGCAAAAGTGTCCCTGCAGTGAGCTCCGCTATTTCTGACAGTTCTCTGACAGAAGGAACACATGTTTAGCGGTTGAAACATTGTATCTATTAGTTTACATTTAGGATACAGATGTTTCAACCACTGTACATGTGAAGAAGTTGTGAGAGAACTGTCAGAAATAGAGGAACTCTGCACATACACTTTTTGCCGGCTTGGAATTATTCTTCTTTTCATCCTACTTCTTCTTCTTCTTCATCCTCAGAAGAAGAGGATGAGGATGAGGATGAAGAAGAAGAAGAAGAAGAAGAAGAAGTAGGATGAAAAGAAGAATAATTCCAAGCCGGCAAAAAGTGTATGTGCAGAGTTCCTCTATTTCTGACAGTTCTCTCACAGCTTCTTCACATGTACAGCGGTTGAAACATCTGTATCCTAAATGGAAACTAATAGATACAATTTGTATCTATTAGTTTCCATTTAGGATACAGATATTTCAACCGCTGTACATGTGAAGAAGCTGTGAGAGAACTGTCAGAAATAGAGGAACTCTGCACATACACTTTTTGCCGGCATGGAATTATTCTTCTTTTCATTATACTTCTTCTTCTTCTTCTTCTTCTTCTTCTTCTTCTTCTTCTTCTTCTTCTTCTTCTTCTTCTTCTTCTTCTTCTTCTTCTTCTTCTTCCTCATCCTCATCTTCTGAGGATGAGGATGAAGAAGAAGAAGAAGAAGAAGAAGTAGGATGAAAAGAAGAATAATTCCAAGCCGGCAAAAAGTGTATGTGCAGAGTTCCTCTATTCTGCAGATACACTTAGAGGAGCTCTGCAGATACACTTAGAGGAGCTCTGCACATACACTTTTTGCCGGCTTGGAATTAATCTTATTTTCATCCTACTTCTTCTTCTTCTTCTTCTTCTTCTTCTTCATCCTCATCCTCATCCTCAGAAGAAGAAGATGAGGATGAGGATGAAGAAGAAGAAGAAGAAGTAGGATGAAAATAAGAATAATTCCAAACCGGAAAAAAGTGTATGTGCAGAGCTCCTCTAAGTGTATCTGCAGAGCTCCTCTAAGTGTATCTGCAGAATAGAGGAACTCTGCACATACACTTTTTGCCGGAAACCGCTGTATGGAGTGAATGTCCCAGAACTGTCAGAAATAGACTATTTATGACAGTTCTGGGACATTCACTGCATACAGCTGTTTTAACCGCTGTATGGAGGGAATGTCATGGAACTGTCAGAAATAGACTATTAATGACAGTTGTGGGACTGTCCTTCCATACAGCGGTTGAAACATTGTATGTATTTGTTTCCATAAATGGATCCATTTATGGAAACAAATACATACAATGTTTCAACCGCTGCATGGAAGGACAGTCCCACAACTGTCATTAATAGTCTATTTCTGACAGTTCCATGACATTCCCTCCATACAGCGGTTAAAACAGCTGTATGGAGTGAATGTCCCAGATCTATCAGAAATAGACTATTTATGACAGTTCTGGGACATTCACTGCATACAGCTGTTTTAACCGCTGTATGGAGGGAATGTCATGGAACTGTCAGAAATAGACTATTAATGACAGTTGTGGGACTGTCCTTCCATACAGCGGTTGAAACATTGTATGTATTTGTTTCCATAAATGGATCCATTTATGGAAACAAATACATACAATGTTTCAACCGCTGCATGGAAGGACAGTCCCAGAACTGTCATTAATAGTCTATTTCTGACAGTTCCATGACATTCCCTCCATACAGCGGTTAAAACAGCTGTATGGAGTGAATGTCCCAGATCTGTCAGAAATAGACTATTTATGACAGTTCTGGGACATTCACTGCATACAGCTGTTTTAACCGCTGTATGGAGGGAATGTCATGGAACTGTCAGAAATAGACTATTAATGACAGTTGTGGGACTGTCCTTCCATACAGCGGTTGAAACATTGTATGTATTTGTTTCCATAAATGGATCCATTTATGGAAACAAATACATACAATGTTTCAACCGCTGCATGGAAGGACAGTCCCACAACTGTCATTAATAGTCTATTTCTGACAGTTCCATGACATTCCCTCCATACAGCGGTTAAAACAGCTGTATGGAGTGAATGTCCCAGATCTGTCAGAAATAGACTATTTATGACAGTTCTGGGACATTCACTGCATACAGCTGTTTTAACCGCTGTATGGAGGGAATGTCATGGAACTGTCAGAAATAGACTATTAATGACAGTTCTGGGACTGTCCTTCAATGCAGCGGTTGAAACATTGTATGTATTTGTTTCCATAAATGGATCCATTTATGGAAACAAATACATACAATGTTTCAACCGCTGTATGGAAGGACAGTCCCACAACTGTCATTAATAGTCTATTTCTGACAGTTCCATGACATTCCCTCCATACAGCGGTTAAAACAGCTGTATGGAGTGAATGTCCCAGATCTGTCAGAAATAGACTATTTATGACAGTTCTGGGACATTCACTGCATACAGCTGTTTTAACCGCTGTATGGAGGGAATGTCATGGAACTGTCAGAAATAGACTATTAATGACAGTTCTGGGACTGTCCTTCAATGCAGCGGTTGAAACATTGTATGTAAATGTTTCCATAAATGGATCCATTTATGGAAACAAATACATACAATGTTTCAACCGCTGTATGGAAGGACAGTCCCACAACTGTCATTAATAGTCTATTTCTGACAGTTCCATGACATTCCCTCCATACAGCGGTTAAAACAGCTGTATGGAGTGAATGTCCCAGATCTGTCAGAAATAGACTATTTATGACAGTTCTGGGACATTCACTGCATACAGCTGTTTTAACCGCTGTATGGAGGGAATGTCATGGAACTGTCAGAAATAGACTATTAATGACAGTTCTGGGACTGTCCTTCAATGCAGCGGTTGAAACATTGTATGTAAATGTTTCCATAAATGGATCCATTTATGGAAACAAATACATACAATGTTTCAACCGCTGTATGGAAGGACAGTCCCACAACTGTCATTAATAGTCTATTTCTGACAGTTCCATGACATTCCCTCCATACAGCGGTTAAAACAGCTGTATGGAGTGAATGTCCCAGATCTGTCAGAAATAGACTATTTATGACAGTTCTGGGACATTCACTCCATACAGCTGTTTTAACCGCTGTATGGAGGGAATGTCATGGAACTGTCAGAAATAGGCTATTAATGACAGTTCTGGGACTGTCCTTCCATGCAGCGGTTGAAACATTGTATGTATTTGTTTCCATAAATGGATCCATTTATGGAAACAAATACATACAATGTTTCAACCGCTGCATGGAAGGACAGTCCCAGAACTGTCATTAATAGTCTATTTCTGACAGTTCCATGACATTCCCTCCATACAGCGGTTAAAACAGCTGTATGGAGTGAATGTCCCAGATCTGTCAGAAATAGACTATTTATGACAGTTCTGGGACATTCACTGCATACAGCTGTTTTAACCGCTGTATGGAGGGAATGTCATGGAACTGTCAGAAATAGACTATTAATGACAGTTCTGGGACTGTCCTTCAATGCAGCGGTTGAAACATTGTATGTATTTGTTTCCATAAATGGATCCATTTATGGAAACAAATACATACAATGTTTCAACCGCTGTATGGAAGGACAGTCCCACAACTGTCATTAATAGTCTATTTCTGACAGTTCCATGACATTCCCTCCATACAGCGGTTAAAACAGCTGTATGGAGTGAATGTCCCAGATCTGTCAGAAATAGACTATTTATGACAGTTCTGGGACATTCACTCCATACAGCTGTTTTAACCGCTGTATGGAGGGAATGTCATGGAACTGTCAGAAATAGACTATTAATGACAGTTCTGGGACTGTCCTTCCATGCAGCGGTTGAAACATTGTATGTATTTGTTTCCATAAATGGATCCATTTATGGAAACAAATACATACAATGTTTCAACCGCTGCATGGAAGGACAGTCCCAGAACTGTCATTAATAGTCTATTTCTGACAGTTCTATGACATTCCCTCCATACAGCGGTTGAAACCGCTGTATGGAGTGAATGTCCCAGAACTGTCAGAAATAGACAGAAACTGTCACAGAACTGTCCTTCTTCTCATCCTTCTCCTTCTTCTCATCCTTCTTCTCATCCTTCTTCTCATCCTTCTCCTTCTTCTCATCCTTCTCCTTCTTCTCATCCTTCTCCTTCTGCTCATCCTTCTTCTCATCCTTCTCCTTCTTCTCATCCTTCTCCTTCTCCTTCTTCTCATCCTTCTCCTTCTCCTTCTTCTCATCCTTCTTCTTCTGCTTCTCCTTCTCCTTCTTCTCATCCTTCTCCTTCTTCTCATCCTTCTCCTTCTTCTCATCCTTCTCCTTCTCCTTCTTCTCATCCTTCTCCTTCTCATCCTTCTCCTTCTTCTCATCCTTCTCCTTCTCCTTCTTCTCATCCTTTTTCTTCTCATCCTTCTCCTTCTCCTTCTTCTCATCCTTCTCCTTCTTCTCATCCTTCTCCTTCTTCTCATCCTTCTCCTTCTTCTCATCCTTCTCCTTCTTCTCATCATTCTCCTTCTTCTCATCCTTCTCCTTCTTCTCATCCTTCTTCTTCTCATCCTTCTCCTCCTTCTTCTCATCCTTCTTCTCATCCTTCTTCTTCTCATCCTTCTCCTTCTTCTCATCCTTCTCCTTCTCCTTCTTCTCATCCTTCTCCTTCTTCTCATCCTTCTCCTTCTTCTCATCCTTCTCCTTCTCCTTCTTCTCTTCCTTCTCCTTCTTATCATCCTTCTCCTTCTTCTCATCATTCTCCTTCTTCTCATCCTTCTCCTTCTTCTCATCCTTCTTCTTCTCATCCTTTTCCTTCTTCTCATCCTTCTTCTTCTCATCCTTCTCCTTCTTCTCATCCTTCTTCTTCTCATCCTTCTCTTTCTTCTCATCCTTCTCCTTCTCCTTCTTCTCATCCTTCTCCTTCTCCTTCTTCTCATCCTTCTCCTTCTTCTCATCCTTCTTCTTCTCATCCTTCTCCTTCTCATCCTTCTCCTTCTTCTCATCCTTCTCCTTCTCCTTCTTCTCATCCTTCTCCTTCTCCTTCTTCTCATCCTTCTCCTTCTCCTTCTCCTTCTTCTCATCCTTCTCCTTCTTCTCATCCTTCTCCTTCTTCTCATCCTTCTCCTTCTCCTTCTTCTCATCCTTCTCCTTCTCCTTCTTCTCATCCTTCTCCTTCTCCTTCTCCTTCCTCATCTCCAAGGGCATTTAAATTAAAGGTACAGTGTTCTGCACTAATTTAAAGGCTCTCTGAAGCCTAGAAACCCTTTAAATAAGTCATCTTCGTAGCGGAGAAATTCGCATCGAATCGAATTTCACACTGGAATTCGCCGAATCAGCCGAATCGAATTTTTCATTTCTTCGCTCATCTCTAGTAAATACTATACGATGTCTGCTGTTAGCTTTATCACACAGAAAACCTTATGCCTTGCCCCCCTCTGATTTATTTTTACTTTGTTATTAAGGCCTGTCAGAAGGAAAGATCCATAATCTGCACATCAAAGATAGACCCATGTGCATGAGGTAAGATGAATGCCAGCATCAGCCCGGACTCCAGCCAGGCCATGCCCTCAACACATTTCACTCCGTCCCTTTGAGTTTAATAATTGTAAACTTACTTCTTCTAACTTCATGGCTAAGCCCTGCTAACTTCCATTCCACTGTCCGATGAGACTGTCTAAGTGGCCAACAAAGGCACTCTCTTTTGACGTGTGCTTAGCAGTTGGTGGGGCTTAGCAGTGAAGTCTGGAGCAGTATCAAAGTGAAACTAAATACTAGAGTGGCAGAAAAAGGATTTTTGGCTAATAAAGATTTGGCTAATAAAGAAATTTCTCCTGTCCAAAATGACCTGGGGGTCCCCAAGGAATTCCCTTCATTTTCAGGGATTTCCTCCAACTTCCTGTTTGGCTATGGGACTGGAAGTGGAGGGAAATCTTCCCAATGGGACACAGATGACACAAATCTGACAGGGGTTATAACCCTCGCTTGCTCTTATAAAAGATGGAAAAAAAAGTTTTGCCTATAGATTTACTTTAACGCATTGTACATACAGTTGTCAGGGCAGGGCTGTAGCACGGACAGGTAGGCCTAGTGGCAGGGTAACACACTGACTGACGACAACCACCACCAACAGACCGAAGTCCCTCAGGGCGCGGAGTCTAAGTCCCAGGCTGCCCTTCACCAGGGCCCCTGATGGTGGGGATGGACTTGACGCAGCCAGGAACCAGGTCGCGGCCCTCGAGACACCCCGGCTGCAGTAATGGCCGTCGCCAATGACGTGTAACTGGTAAGAATGACAATAGCGTAGTCAGGCAGGCCGGGTCGACAACAACGGGACAAAACAGTACAGAACAGTAGACAGAGAATCACAGGTCACGGGCCGGGTTCAGCAACGGAAGGTCAGATCGAAGGAAAACACAGAGAATGGTCTAGTCACAAGCCGAGACAGATACCATAAGAGTCACGAGAGTATACACAGAGCTGTAGCAAGACCAAGACACAAGTGCAAAGAGCATATGCGGATCACAGGCTTATATGTACTCAGCCACACCCCTCTGGGGGATGGACCTCAGAGACCTGAAGGCATAAAAGATTCCCACCATGCTCAGCAGAAATCCAAGATGGATGCCAGCACATGGAGTAACATAACCTCTGGGAAAAGGTAGGACCTTGACAACAGTGTAGGCATACACAGAAAAAATATTTTCTAGTTTGGTTGGTGTTGTGGGGGAGAAAACTTATCAAGTGCCCAGGGTCCCCTGTGAGCTCTCAAGAACCCCCTTCTTTCAAACCTCTAGAACTGTTGTGGGTTATCTATGCAGAACAAGCATTAAGCAGCTAACTGTCGTTAAATTTGGTCATCTAAAAGAAAATGACATTTGGGTAGACTACCCTGTGTATTAAAATGTTTTCCCACCTTTGCAGTCAGATTGGGAAAACATGGATCAAAATTTGGTCAGTTCAGCAGGGACCGGAGAAGATTCAGTCCATGTATGCGCAGCTGATTGTACCTAAATCAATCTAGTGATCAACTTGGGTACAACCAGCCTGTCAAATTTTTTACATATGATTGCTGCAAGTGGCTATAGCTGTTAGCAGTAATCATTGGGAAGGCTTCCCACAATCCCCTCATTGGCAGAACACAATAGCAGGGCAGAAGGTGTTCCCCCAGCAATACTGACTGTGTTAATGGGGGAATCGAGTGATTTTCTTCCATGCAACCCGTATTTTAGAAAAATACTTAAACATTGCAACTTATTTTTTTAGGTACTCTATTAAGGACCCCCCTAACAAAGAAAACCCCTGGGTACTTATCCTTGTTGATGAGGGTCTTTTGTACAGTAGATGTCCCAGAAGACTTATGGCTATAACCAGAGAAACATGGCAGCAAGAGGCCACACAACACAAAAGTGTAATATGATCTAATCTAATCTCAGATGAAGGATAGGATGGCAGCAGTCATGTTCAAGAAGTGCAGACCAGAGTTTATAGACACTATGTTAAAATCATAACCTTTAATATAGGGAAAACAGAAATTTGCTGATAAAGGGAAGGACCCCTATAAGTTCATAGAGAAGATAAGTGATGTCAACTACCAGGTATACCATCCTGGGATGAGAAAGCCTGTCCATATATACAATGTTAACCTAATAAAACTCAGGGAGAATTGTGAGGCTCTCAGTATCACTAGCAAACAGTATACCAGGTTAGGATGTCAGAGACCCCGTATGCCACATGGATTTAAAAAGAAGGAGAATTCTAGCAAAAAAATTGAGAGGTGCCTTCAGAATTACCAAAATTAACTAACGTAATTTACAATTACATTGTGGCTGAGCCTCATGCCACATCTCAAGCTCAGAGAACAGCCATTTCATAAGAGGTTCACAAACTGTTAGTCCTTGTTTTTAAAGAAATCTAACAGGGAGTGCTTTTGGTAGCCTGAGCTTCTGCAACAACTTCAGGAAACTAACTTAAATATCCAAATTTGATGGCTATACCATAACTTGGTTGATGAGTTGATAGAAAGATTTAATCCTGCCAGGTACCTCACCACCTTTGTTGTTACCAAAGATACTGGCAGGTTCCCCTAACACCAATTGGGCTGCACTCTTTTGGCTTATATAGGACTGCAACCTCATTCCAAAGAAAATGGACAGCATTCCAAACCCCACAAAAAGTATATGCTTTAGCATATCTGGATGATGTAATTTTTAGTCTTGACTGGAATTCCCGCCTACAGAAAGACCAGACAGTTCTGCATTCCATTTTAGGGCTGTGTTAACAGCCAATCCAAAACAAAAAGGCACAATAGGCCTGCAAGAAGAACCGTATCTAGGCTACAGCATGGGATGTTGGAGTCATAAAGCCTCTAAAGGATAAGATTAAAGCAGTAAAAGTTGGCCTCAGCCGATATAAAAAAAACAGATCAGAGCCTTCGGAGGAATTGTAGGATATAACTAGAGGTTTGCGCCTTACTTTGCTACTATAGCAGCTCCACTTACTGATTTCACCAAAGGGTGCAGGTCTTTAATGATGAAGTGGAATGAAGAAGCAGAAAGAGCTTTTCAGGAGCTGAAGGAAGTATTGTGTATGTGACCAGTGTTAACCACTCCTAACTTCAGTCAAGAGTTTGAGAGATAACTCTGATGTCAGCTTGGGAGCAGTCTTTCCCCAGGAAATTATTGGGCAAGAGCATCCAGTAGCATACCTCAGTAAGAGATCATAAAGTAGGCACTAGAGCAGCAATGGGCAAACTACGGCCCGCGGGCCGTATACGGCCCGGCGGACCTTTTAATCCGGCCCGCGGAGCTAGGTTCCTCTCACAGTCCGCCCTGAAGACCGGTGTAGCATGAAAATCTGTCTCCTATGAGGATCTGTCCCCCTTGACGTATCTGCGCAAGTGCCGGAGATCGCCGATCGGCTGCTAATGCATGAAACTGGCACATGCGCAGATACGTCGAGGGGGACAGATCCTCATAGGAGACAGATTTTCATGCTACACCGGTCTTCAGGGCGGACTGTGAGAGGAACCTAGCTCCGCGGGCCGGATTAAAAGGTCCGCCGGGAACGCGGGAACACGGCGAGAGGAACGCGCGGAGCAAAGGTAAGTGAATTGACTCGGGGGACTTAATATGGGGGATGAATTAATATATGGGGGATGAATTACTATGTGGGGGATGAATTACTATGTGGGGGATGAATTACTATATGGGGGATGAATTACTATGGGGGATGAATTACTATATGGGGGATGAATTACTATGGGGGATGAATTACTATATGGGGGATGAATTACTATGGGGGATGAATTACTATATGGGGGATGAATTACTATGGGGGATGAATTACTATGTGGGGGGTGAATTACTATATGGGGGATGAATTACTATATGGGGGATGAATTACTATAGGGGATGAATTACTATATGGGGGATGAATTACTATGGGGGATGAATTACTATGGGGGATGAATTACTATGTGGGGGATGAATTACTATGTGGGGGATGAATTACTATATGGGGGATGAATTAATATGGGGGATGAATTACTATATGGGGGATGAATTACTATGGGGGATGAATTACTATGTGGGGGATGAATTACTATATGGGGGATGAATTACTATATGGGGGATGAATTACTATGGGGGATGAATTACTATATGGGGGATGAATTACTATAGGGGATGAATTACTATGTGGGGGATGAATTACTATGTGGGGGATGAATTACTATATGGGGGATGAATTACTATGGGGGATGAATTACTATAGGGGGGATGAATTACTATGGGGGATGAATTACTATAGGAGGGATGAATTACTATATGGGGGATGAATTACTATGGGGGATGAATTACTATAGGGGGGATGAATTACTATATGGGGGATGAATTACTATATGGGGGATGAATTACTATGGGGGATGAATTACTATGGGGGGATGAATTACTATTTGGGGGATGAATTACTATGGGGGATGAATTACTATGCTTACTATGGGGGAATATTACTATACTTACTATGGATGACACATACACATCATTCATTTACTCTTGGTCCGGCCCCCGGGTCCAATATATGAACCCATTGCGGCCCTCAAGTCAAAAAGTTTGCCCACCCCTGCACTAGAGTCATTGAGGTGTTACCCCTTGGGCATATGGTTTTGACAGATTAAAGACCATTCTCCACTACAGTGGATGGCTTGAAACAAAAGGAACAATGTAAGGATCCCAAGATGTTTTCTGACTCTGCAGGACTTTACATTTTATTTAGAACACAATAAAGGGACCCAGCAAGGGAATGTTGATGGCCTTGTCATGATTCCCTGTTATTTGGGTTGTGGTCCCTATAGGGGAAAAACAAGAGTCGATATGTGAACCCAGGGGTTATCACCCATGCAAGGTGAGAGGTTCCAGGGTAGTCCAGTCAGAGAAGAGAGGACTGACTTCCAGCCCTCTATAGATTGGTAAATCCTCATTTGGGATATGGAACTCGGAGGCTCGGGGAGATTTTTGGGTGAGAAAGAGCCTCCAAACACTGATTACAGAAACTGCAGTCCTGAAAGTGTTAACTTACATACAGAAAGAGGCTCTAAAAGGTATATGGACTTTTATTTAGTAATTTTGCTAACGATAAAGTGGAGTTCCAGCCGTTTTGTGTTTATTAAAAATCAGCAGCTACAAAAACTAGCAGCTGACTTTTAATAAACACACACCTGTCCCGGGGTCCAGTGATGTGCTTACCCACTCAGTCCCTTCTCTCCTTCTCTCCTCCACGGCGCTGGCTTCTCTATTGTGGGCACCAGGCTGTGACAGCTTGCGGCTTCACAGCCTGGTGCCCACTGCACATTCGTGAGTCGCGCCGCTCCTACTGATTGGTCCGGCAGTCTCCTGGGACCTGCAAAAGCTCCCAGGAGACTGAGGGAGCAAGGAAGGGGCTGAACCTCTTGACGAACTGAGCCAGAAGTGGGAGTGGGTACCTGTCAAATCCAGGTATCCGCTTTCCTCTCCCTCCCAAAAGGTGCCAAATATGGGAGTGGGGGAGGCAAATAAGCGGAGCTTCCTCTTTTGAGTTGATTTTTTGGAAGCATTGTTTTGTTTGCCTTGAAAGAAATAAAGGCTGTTTAATTTAAAAAGTTGCTAATACCCGGAAACTTTACAACTGATGGAGAACACAGATTGCAAGGCAGCCGCAAAAACTGTTTAAAAAGGAAAACTGACATTTAAAATGACAGTGCATCTATGGCATGTTTTGGGTGAAGTCAGCTTGGACACTGCAGGTCACAGAA
This sequence comes from Staurois parvus, assembly GCF_062004578.1. NCBI lineage: Eukaryota > Metazoa > Chordata > Amphibia > Anura > Ranidae > Staurois > Staurois parvus. Next base: position 5,228,772 of record NW_028319936.1, on the reverse strand, counting down.
AGATGTTATTAAGGCCCTGGTACAAGTTACTGTGAGCCAATAGCAGACCTCTGTGAAGGTGAACCATCGTAATGAGGAAGCGATGGCTCAGTAGAAACAATCCCTGGCACAGGCCATAGCAGCACAGCAGGATAGTACATGCTTCTTGGTCACCCAGTTTAAAGCCCAGCAAAAAAGAATGCAAGCACAAGTGGTCGCCTTGCATGAGGCAATGTAACATCTCACTCAGGGTTGGGAGCAAGTGACTATTGTCCCTAACAACTAGGGAGTTGTGAGAGCCAGCCACTGCCTGCAAAAAGTTACACCCAGTGATAATGTGGAACCATTTCTGGTCACTTTTGAGAGGGTAGTGAAGAGAGAGGGGAGACTTAAAGACGAATGAGCTGGCCTCATTGCCCCCTTTCTTAGTCGAGATCCACAAATGGCCTACATTCACCTACTGTCAGAAGGCCTCCAGAATTAAGATCGGCTGAAAGTAGAGATCCTGGTCCTCCTTGGGGCGACTACTGTTGTGTGGGTCTAAAGGGTACACTGCTTGAAATACAGCCACTGAGGTTCTAGATGCATAATTTGATGCAGCTGGTCAAAAAATGGCTGCAACCAGAGATGTTAATGGGTCCTCAAATGGTTAAATGGGTTCAGATTGATCAGCACCTGAGGTCCCTGCCAGATGATGTACAGTGCTGGGTGAGCCATGGGGACCCTGCAACAGTGGACCAGCTAGTGGAAATGTTCGAGAGGTACACAGTGGTGGAGGACCTGCCAAGCATCAGAAACCTACACCAAGGGCAGCAAAGTCACCCGCAGCACCTAGGAAGTCCCACCAGACTATGGAACCTGCATCTCAGTTTCATTTTCTTCAGATAGAGATCTGTCCCTGTCAAGAGAATGGGAGACATGCAGTGTTAATTGTGTCGATCCTGGGAACATAGTGGGAGCACAGTGCCTACTTCAGGAAGAGCCCAAGGAGTGCGGGGCCAGCAGAAGAGCATCTCTTTATGTACAAAATTGAACTCTGTGAATGAATGACAAGGCCGTGTGAGTGGAGCCCTGCACAGCCTGGCTGTTTTTGAATTGTGACAGTGGGTGTGGGCAGAAGATTCCCTGCCTGCTGTCACAATGAAGGATCAGATTAGGGTGGCGGCAGGTGATTTTTTAGCATGGGTGTAACGTAGCATGTTACTAAAGGTGAACTTATTCTTTAACATCTGTGTTCATCCAGCTTTCCCAGCTCTCTTAGCTCTCTTAGAAATCCTGACTCTCCTAGCTGATTCAGTTGTATCACCTTGCTGCCTGGACCCACTCCTTAGCCTCTCAGTAGGTGTGTTATGGTAAGGGGTCAGGCTCGGAGACAGGTAGCTATAGTAGATGAGAGGTTCCCACCGACCAGCTGAATAAGCGCAGTAGCAGGTAACCCTGGTGGATGACACAGGCTCACCCAAGATGAGGAGTCTAAGCACTAACCAGTGTTCACCAGTGTTCTTGATGGTTTTGTTGTGTGTTAGTACAAGGTCATGGTCCTCAGGATCGTTCCACCAGGAGGTGAGCAAGCTGGGGTCCAGTAGCAGATACAGTTGTGTTCAAAATAATAGCAGTGTGTTGAAAAAAGTGAATAAAGCTCAAAATCCTTCTAATAGCTTTTATTTCCATACACACAAATGCATTGGGAACACTACATGTCCTATTCCAAATTAAAACATGAAGAAAAATGTATCAAATTTGTGTTGTTCCTCTAAAAAAATTTAAGAAAAGTGAATATTAGACTGTTCAAAAAAATAGCAGTGTTTGTATTCTTCTTTACAATCTCAAACATTCACATGAACTGCTGTACATCTGTGTTGCATGGAGTCAACCAACTTCTGGCACCTGTGAACAGGAATTCCAACCCAGGATGATTGGACTACATTCCACAGTCCTTCTCTATTTCTTGATTTTGCCTCAAAACTGCATTTTTGATGTCACGCCACAAGTTTTCTATTGGATTAAGATCCGGGGATTGAGCTGGCCACTCCATAACGTCAATCTTGTTGGTCTGGAACCAAGATGTTGCTAGTTTACTGGTGTGTTTGGGGTCGTTGTCTTGTTGGAACACCTATTTCAAGGGCATTTCCTCTTCTGTATAAGGCAGCATGACCTCTTTAAGTTTTCTGATGTATTCAAACTGATCCATGATCCCTGGTATGCGATAAATACGCCCAACACCGTAGTATGAGAAACATCCCCATATCATGATGCTTGCGCATCCATGCTTCACTGTCTTCACAGTGTACTGTGGCTTGAACTCAGTGTTTGGGGGTCGTCTTACAAACTGTCTCCGGCCACTAGACCCACTTCTTTCAGGTTTTGGTTGCCATTTTAAAGCATTTGCGATCATTTTAGCTGAGCAGCCTATCATTTTCTGCACTTATTTATATGTTTTCCCCTCTCCAATCAACTTTTTAATCAAGGTACGCTGTTCTGAACAATGTCTGGAATTACCCATTTTCCTCAGAATTTCAGAGAGAAATGCACTGTAACCAGCATGTACCACATTTGCTGCCTGCCTTCCTTAAATAAGGGCAATAATTGCTGCCTGTTTTTCAAAGAATGAATGACCTCACTAATAGAGCTCCACACTGCTATTATTTTGAACATGCACCTTTCAATTAGTGATTCAATTACACAGAATCAGCAGCATGCATGTCAGGACTGTTGGGTCTGTTGGATTTCTATTACTCTACTACACCTGCTAGTAAATTACAGTGGGGATCGAAAGTTTGGGCACCCCAGCTAAAAATTTGTATTAATGTGCATAAAGAAGCCAAGGAAAGATGGAAAAATCTCCAAAAGGCATCAAATTACAGATTAGACATTCTTATATGTCAACAAAAGTTAGATTTTATTTCCATCATTTACACTTTCAAAATAACAGAAAACAAAAAAATGGTGTCTGCAAAAGTTTGGGCACCCTGCAGAGTTGATATCTTGTACTGCCCCCTTTGGCAAGTATCACAGCTTGTAAACGCTTTTTGTAGCCAGCCAAGAGTCTTTCAATTCTTGTTTGAGGTATCTTTGCCCATTCTTCCTTACAAAGTCTTCCAGTTCTTTGAGATTTCTGGGCTGTCTGTCACGCACTGCTCTTTTAAGGTCTATCCATAGATTTTCAATTATGTTGAGGTCAGGAGATTGTGAAGGCCATGGCAAAACCTTCAGTTAACGCTCTTGATGTAATCCCCCGTGGATTTCGAGGTGTGTTTAGGATCATTATCCATTTGTAGAAGCCATCCTCTCCTTAACTTCAGCTTTGTCACAGATGGCATCAAGTTACCATCCAAAATTTGCTGAAATTTTATTGAATCCATTTTTCCTTCTATTCGTGAGATGTTCCCTGTGCCACTGGCTGCAACACAACCCCAAAGCATGATTGATCCAACCCCATGCTTAACAGTTGGACAGAGGTTCTTTTCATTAAATTCTGTGCCCCTTCTTCTCCAAACGTACCTTTGCTCATTCCGGCCAAAAAGTTCAATTTTAACCTCATCGGTCCACAGAACTTGTTTACAAAATGCATCAGGCTTGTCTATATGTTCATTTGCAAAGTTCAAACGATGATTTTCGTGGTGAGGACGTAGAAGAGGTTTTCTTCTGATGACTCTTCCATGAAGACCATATTTGTACAAGTATCTCTTTATAGTGGAATAGTGTACCACAACTCCAGTGTCTGCCAGATCTTTCTGGAGGGATCGTGCAGTCAAACGTGGGTTTTGAATTGTTTTTCTCACAATCCTGTGAGCTGTTCTGTCTGATATTTTCCTTGGTCTTCCAGATCTTGCTTTAACTTCCACTGTTCCTGATGACTGCCATTTCTTAATTACATTCCGAACAGAGGATATTGACATCTGAAAACGCTTTGCTATCTTCTTATAGCCTTCTCCAGCTTTGTGAGCGTCAACTATTTTCAGTTTCAGTTTTCTAGACAACTGCTTAGAAGAACCCATGGTGCTGATTGTTGGGGCAAGGTCAGATGAGTCTGGGCATTTAAAACCTTTGAGATTGACATCACCTGGTCTTCCCAGACAATGATTGAGAACAATCCATGACACTGGCAGGTCTCAGCTTTGCAAAGGGGGCAGTGCATGCTATAAATTCTGCAGGGTACCCAAACTTTTGCAGACACCATTTTTTTGTTTTCTGTTATTTTGAAAGTGTAAATGATGGAAATAAAATCTAACTTTTGTTGATTATAAGAATGTCTAATCTGTAATTTGATGCCTTTTGGAGATTTTTCCATCTTTCCTTGGCTTCTTTATGCACATTAATACAAATTTTTAGCTGGGGTGCCCAAACGTTCGATCCCCACTGTATTTGCCATGTAGAAATATAATTTCTACCAAAAACAGTGATTGATCAGGTTAGTGATGTCTGACTGCTATTATTTTGAACACAACTGTATATCAGGTAGGGATCAAGCAGAAGTGGTCAGTAACAAAGCCAAAGGTTGGTATCAAATGGTTGCAGGTTGGGATCAAGAAGAAGCATAGTCGAGGAACAAGCCAATGGTTGGCAATGAGTAATATCAGAGATATGGACAGCAACAGGAGTGATAAGAATGAGCTGTTGACTGGGGAGAGCACAATAATCTGCCAAATAGGAAGTGCAAAGACATGGCTAAAATAGGAAGTTCCTAGGAGGAGCAAAGAGTTCAAGGTTTAAGAGAAAAAAGGTTCAAAGCAAGATTGTTCAAGAAATTGGCCATGAAGCTGTCCAGTATCACCAGACACAGCAGAGATCACAGGTTCAAACCCAGGTCTTCACAAGGAGCTCTCCAGATACCCCAGGCTCTCTGACACTTCCAAATTCCCTCAGACCCCTGGACTCACATAGTTTTTATGGCTCTCTCACTCTTTTAGACCCGCTTAGCTGTTTCGACTCTCCTAATTCCATGGACATAGAATCACTCCTCCAGCATGGAATGCTGTCTCCTCAGTAGAGCACTTCTTGATGGGAGTAAGCCTGTCTCCTGATAAGAGCCCTGAGCTATGCCCAAGCCTATCATTATAAGGATTGTGTGTACCTGGACACACAGCCTGCTGGTCTTTAGCAAGACCTAGTCATAGGGTTGGAGATTTGTTCCCTCAAAAAGCACTTCAAAATTTCTAAAGTATGGAGCACAATCTGGGAACACCAAAATCCATAGAAACCTGTTAAGACAGTTCCCTCCTCTCCGGCACCCTACACTCTGTATGCATGTGAACCCTGTGTTTTTTCCACAACCATTTTCTAAGTGCCAGGGCCTCTCACTGTCACAATAAATATAAATTTGCGTTATTTTTTTTATTGAATGTTCCATGCAAGAGTCAGTTGACCATTTTTTTCAAAGTGTACATACAGTGAGGGAAATTTACTAAAACTGGATGAGCCAGAATCTGAAACAGCTGCGCATAGCTTCTGACTTTAGTTTGTTCACTCTGGGCTTTTTCAGACAGGCAGTAATGATTAGCGCCCTCTAAAACGTGATCTGATGTGGGCTGCTCTTTATTTAAATTTCTGAATGGCAATTTTTCATTGTATTTGGCTCACAGTTGTGGTGCAGCCCCATAGATCTCGTTGATCTCAATGGCTGAGTTTGACAGGCAGTGTCAAAACTCTGCAGCACAAGTGTGTGGCTGGGAAATGGTAAAAACTTGATTCAGGATGCCGGAGTGAATAAGCATTAAGCATTGAAAAGGACAGCTAGAAGTTAAATGGTTGCCATGCACAGTTGCTCCAGATTGTGGCTGATCCAAGGGCTGTAGGTAATGTTTCCTGGGGGTTGGAAGGTTTAGCTCTTTTAATTCAAAGAGTATATGGACCGTATGTTTTAGGTCTCATTCATATGTTCTAAATAGCCATGGTGTAGCACGTATACTGTACTATTAGGGACAAATGCTTGACCCTGGATACAGATAGACTGAGCCCAAGGGCAGACATCTACCATACCCACAGGTCACCACTAGATGTGCAGATACTGTATATGTGGATACATGCTTATAGCAGCTGACAGCTCTGGCTCTTTTTTTTTTTTTACCATAAACGATACAAAGAAACAAGGCACAAGAAACATAACTTCCAACATTCAAACATTGTGGCAACTTCCCCAAGAATGGCCAAAGCTTCTAGGCAAAAACAGTGGTCCAAGCAAACAAAACAGACAGGTCATTGAGGTTTTTTTTTTAATCCAAACTCTTTTTATTAGCTTATCAAAGATTAACACTTACAATGGAGATCAATATCATAAACACCACCTTGCTTACTGTACATCTTTCACAACACTACAAATATCTTGACAAACCAAACCTAAAGCGGACTTGCAGGTGCTTAATAGTAAATAACTATTATTGATACATGCAGGGCTGGTGCTTCCACTAGGCAAAATAGGTGGCCACCTAAGGCACACTGCCACCTAGGGGTGCCTGTACATAGCACAGGATGGCACTCTCTCTGTGTGGGATGCCACCATGTCATGAATGATCCTTCAGCTGAGAGGAGGGGCGGCAGATTGGAGAAAGAAAGGACAGAGGGAGATGTGGGATGCCTGGGGCCAGTGTAGCAGCTGAGCTGCCGCTCCTTCCAGTTTTCCTCTCAGATTCAATCCCTTACTGCAAGCCGGCTGGAGGCTGCTGATCACTGTGGAGTTACAGCCTTTCTTTTCCCATTCATCAACGGAGGTGGAGCTGCGCCTGCAGAGGAAGGTAATATCTGACTCTGATGTCTCGTGTCTGTGTGAGTGTGACCTGGCCGGCCATCCATCACAGGTGCAATGTGTGGGTGAGTGATGACATCCCACAACCTGCTCTTCTAGGGCCTGCTGATCTGTGTCAGTGTTGTTTGTGGTGTGTTGTGTCTGATCTGTAACTTTGTGAGATCACTCAGTTCAGCTGCCTGCTATCACAGCATTTTATCTCCCCCCATTGTCTGGGGAATTCCAGCCTGGGATCTGCCAGAGTGTGGAACCACCATCCTCCACTCACTGCAGCTGTCACCCTGCCACTTCTAGCCACAGATAAAGTGCATCCGTGACACTGGTGTTGTCTTTAATTTTGGTGTTGTGGCATTTATTTTTCCAAATTAAAAGAAATGAAGCAGTTTCATGTTTTGTTGATTTAATATTTTATACTATTTTTAAAAAATGTTATTTTTTTTGGGGGGGGGGGCATAAGTAGCTGGTCTTGTCTAGGGCACAAAATAGCCTAGCACCGACCCTGGATACATAGTACAATTTCTTAACATACGTGACGTAGTATCAGAGGGGATCATGAAACCTACTAACAACTAGGAAAGCATTACATTTGTAACAACCTGTTCATGGCAAGCTGTGAAGGAGCCTAACCAGGGACATCTAACAATCTTTGCCAAACCAAAGGAAATTTGGGGGAGGAATTGTAGTGATGGTAAGTGAGCTGTTCACGCAACAGTAGAGAATTTACATATTCCACCCATTGCTTTCTAGTGGGGGAGTTGGGGGACATCCAGTACCTAGCCACCAGTTTTCTTGCCAGGTACAGGAGTTGCAAAACCATAATGTATACCCCTGGGAGAGAGAGCTCAGTATCTAGTGTGCCCAGCAGGTATATCAGTGGATTCAGGGGTATGTCTTGTTGGGTGACCAATACAATGATTTGAATTACCCCCCCCCCCTTTCCCCCCCCATTTTTGGTGAGCTTCGGGCAGCACCTCAACATGTGAATGAAATTCTCCCTGTGTATAACACATTTGGGACAGATGGGTGTATCCCTCTTTCCCCATTGAAATAGTTAAATAGGGGTCCTATTAATCCAGTAGAGAATGAATCAGGTCAGTGAGTTACAATGGCATAATACATCATAGATTGGATCTAGAGTAGTAAACAATAAAGGTCAGGGTCCCTGAGAACTTAAAGTATATATTTTAGTTGTAATGGAGCTCTAAGTCCTAAAGAAGGAGTTGAAAACAAAAGTAGAAGATAGTAAAGATAGGAGACTGGAAGGCTCCTGTTGTCTGCCAATCATAAGACCCATTGATCATGACATTTAGATGCTGTGAGATGGGCTTTAGCATAAGGAAATTCCAGCATGAGATGGTAGTTGAGAATATGAATAACATCTTGGGGATGAGGTGGTTGTGTGGTTTTCCATCGTCTTGCAACATCTATTCTGGTAACAATGAGCATATGAGTTGTGAATGACTGTATATGATGAGAGAAGGCCTGGATGCTTACTCCTAGGAGAACCATGTATGGTGTGAGAGTCCTCAGTGTAAGAGTTACTATGCTGTTACACAGTTAATATTTATGTTAATGTACATGAGAATTCATATAGTTTATTTTTTGTACCATTTCCTATGGACATTTCTATAGTTAGTAATGCTGCCATCCAGTGGTCTTATTTGGTAATGCATTTGTTTTATATTGTCTCCCTGAGATCTATGACACAATTCCTTTGTATATGAAGCTCCTCCCTTCTTCTTGAGTACAGCACTTCCTGTGTCATGGAGGCAGCTAACAGACCATATGTAACAGGGACACATGTATTCTGCATAGTACGCTACAGAAAGTATCATCTTTTGACCGCATAATACTGGAAACCATTCATTCTGCTGTATCCTGTTTCACATGTACAGAATAAAGCAACTTCTGGATGAACACAGTATTGGTGAGTTCAGCTATCTGATAAGGATTGTCCACAGTGATTATATCTGCTTATACAGGCTAGGCAGAAAGGTCTCACAAGGGATAAATCGCTATCACAACAATCTGAGTCAGAATAGTCAAAAGATGCATAGAATCCCTACAGCCTGCTGTGTATATGTGTGTGCCTAATCTGCAATCAAGCTCAGTGCCATCCGCCATCTTGCAAAGCACATGGTCGCACAAGCTTACTGCACTTCAAGTGAATGTTGAAAACTGTTTCTCTGCATTGAACTGTGTTACCCCACCTGTCTAAGCTGCTGTTCGTCTTCTTAAAGAGACAGTACCAATTTTTGCAGAACAGTAAAAAATGTCTAGACAAGTCTCTGAACACTCCTTTATGGCCGAACCAACACAGATACATCATTCCTCTGAACCAGCAGACGTACAGGGAGCAGATTCTGCAGACATTCCCGAAGAGAGCGTAAAACCCACACGTACAATAAAACCGACACAGAAACTCAGGGAAAACTATGAAGCCACTAGAGATGAGTTCTCCAGTAATCTGTCAGACCTCTGGGACCGAACTTCACAATGCATGTCAGTTTTGTCACACTTTAATGATCAACCAGCTGAATTAAGAGACTCTATAAATCGCCTATCTGCTGCGTATGAACGCTACCAGCGGCTGTCTGTAAAATACTCTTTCTTGCAGGACTCTAATATAGAGGATTCTTCAGCAGAACTGACCAGGACTGATGCACTAAACCAACAAAGGGATCTTGCAGTGCAAAATGCTAAGTTTAAAGCAGAACTCCGCATTACTCAACTGCAGGAGACCAGATCTCACAGATCCACCTCAACCAAGCGCACTGCACTTTCTTCTAGATCCTCTCACTCCAGAAGTTCGACGTTAAGCGATAAGCTAATAGAGGCCCGCGCTGATGCTGAATCAAAAAAGGCGCAAAGCTCTTTTACCAGAAGGGAAGCAGAGGTAGAAGCACGCAAGATAGCTCAACAAGCACAGATGATAGCTCAGCAAGCAGAGATAGAAGCATGCAAGATAGCTCAACAAGCAGAGATGGAAGCTAAAAGCAAAGCTCAGCAAGCAGAGATGGAAGCTAAAAGCAAAGCTCTCCAAGCACAAATGGCTTCTCAACAAGCAGAGGCAGATTCCCAAATAAAGATTCTGCAGATGGAAGGGGAGGAAGCAGCTTCACTAGCAAGGCTGAAAGTCCTTGAACAAGCAATGGGACAAAGTACTAATTCAGACTGTCTTATCCCAGCAGAACTGGAAGATCCAGTTGAACGCACCAGTGAATACGTATTAAAGCATAACATTTGCGAAGATACAGAGTCATCTCCTGTACCTCCTACTAACAACACTGTTCTGACTCTCAACACAGAGACCTCTCAGCTCCATATGCCTAAGCCTCTTCAAATCTACAACACAAGTACATCTATGCAGCAAACCACGTCAACTCCTGCCAACAACAAGGTGACTTTCAGTGACAAGTTGCAGCTCAAACCACAGCCAGCACAAGCCTTAGAGACTACACCACAGTTAAACGCTCACGCAACATCATTTTACCCTGGTAAACCTCACCCTACATCACCAGAGAACTTTCACACCCAAGGGGTTCCACAAGTTACTTTGGCACCAAGAGTTAAACGCTCACGCAACATCATTTTACCCTGGTAAACCTCACCCTACATCACCAGAGAACTTTCACACCCAAGGGGTTCCACAAGTTACTTTGGCACCAAAGAGTGAGAGATCAGACTTGAATGACTTTGCCAGATATATGATTCGCCGTGAGCTCATTAACACCAGCTTCTCAAGGTTTGATGACTGTCCAGAAAGCTACAGGGCCTGGAGATCAACCTTCAAGGCTGCTATTGCTGATCTCAACCTTACTACTAAGGAAGAACTTGATTTGCTTATAAAGTGGCTGGGACCAGAATCTGCAGATCGTGTTAAAAGACTGAGAACAGTACATGTTGACCACCCAGATGCAGGTCTTTTTGCTGCATGGGCAAGACTTGAGCAAGCCTATGGTAGCTCTGAAGCCATAGAGAGCGCTCTATTCAAGAGACTGCAAAACTTCCCAAAAATAGGAAACAAAGACTATCGCAAGCTCCAAGATCTAAGTGACCTCCTCATGGAGCTAGAGTTGGCAAAGACAGACCCACGTCTATCTGGACTAAGCTTCCTGGACACCGCTCATGGTGTCAACCCAGTGGTGTCTAAACTGACATACGGCCTGCAAGAGAAATGGGCACAACAGGGCTCAAGGTACAAAAGAGACTATAACGTATCCTTTCCTCCATTCTCATACTTTTGCAGGTTCATTAGTGACCAAGCCTGGATGAGAAACAATCCCAGCTTCAGCTTCAGTGAACCAAACTTGCCTGCTTCATCCTCATCATCAAGGTATGATAACACAGCAGCTAAACATAGAGACTATACTAGAGCAATATCTGTTAAAAGGACAGACATCTCACCCTCCACAACCTCACCTACAGACCAAGGCATTGTGGATGCTAGAGATAAAGACCCTAATCGTCAGTGTCCTATTCACAAGAAGCCTCACCCTCTTAAGAAATGTCGTGGGCTTAGGGCAAAGACTTTACAAGAACGCAGGGAGATTCTCCAGAAACTTGGAATATGCTACAAGTGCTGTGCTTCTTATAACCACTTTGCTAAAGACTGTAAAGTTGTCATCAAGTGCACAGAATGCGGTAGCAACAGACATGTTACAGCCATGCATCCTACTCCACTTCCAGACAACCCGCAGCAGCTACCTACCTCAACCCCTGTCTCAAATTATGGCGGGGAGCAACAAAGTCATGCTCTAGCCAAAAGTAATGTTTCTTCTTCATGCACAGAAGTCTGTGGAGAGGGACTGGATCACAAATGCTGTGCCAAGATATGCCTAGTTAAGATATACCCAAAGGATCATCCCGAGGAAGCTGCTAGGATGTATGCCATAATAGATGAACAGAGCAACAGATCCCTGGTTAAGCCTAAATTCTTTGAGATCTTTGGCTTAGAAGGTCACGCCACACCGTATACTCTCAGAACCTGTTCTGGTCGTGTAGAGACCTTTGGCAGAAGGGTCGATGGATTCATGGTCTCTCATATCAAGGATGGAGAAGGCATACCCCTCCCAACATTAGTTGAGTGTGATCAGATACCAGACGAAAGAGGAGAGATTCCTACTCCAGAAGCTGCATATCATCATCCTCACTTAAGGCACCTTGCTGATGAGATTCCGGCGATGGACAAGAGTGCTGAAATCTTGGTCCTGCTAGGAAGAGACATTCTCAGAGTACATAAAGTACGCGACCAATGCGATGGACCTAACAATGCCCCTTATGCACAAAGACTTGACCTAGGCTGGGTAATAGTGGGCGATGTATGCCTGGACAGAATGTCATCTCAGATCCACTCCTTCAAAACTTACATGTTGGGAAATGGACGTGCATCCCACTTCAAACAGTGCTCTCACCATTATGAAGTAAAGGAGAAGCCTCTTGACATCATCCAAGTACCTGATGTTACTCCTGTTCTTTGTGATGACAACCTAGGTACCACAGTGTTTTGTACTACAAATGATGACAACAAAATAGCCTTGTCAGTCGAAGATAAAGAGTTCATCAAAATAATGGATGAAGAATTCTTCCAGGATGAGTCTAACAGCTGGATCGCACCATTACCTCTTCGTGCTACAAGGGCCACACTCCCAACCAATCGTGAACAGGCTCTATCCAGATTCAACTCACTTCAACGAACACTAAAGAACAGGCCTAAAATGAAGGAACATTTCATCACTTTTATGAAAAGGATCTTTGACAATGATCACGCCGAACCAGCACCACTTCAAAGACACGATGAGTGCTGGTACCTGCCTTTCTTTGGAGTGTATCATCCACGTAAGCCAAAACAAATCAGGGTAGTATTTGACTCCAGTGCCAAGCATCAAGGCTTATCCCTGAACGATGTTCTTCTCACTGGCCCGAATCTAACCAACAACCTTGTAGGTATACTTATGAGATTTAGAAGAGAACCAGTTGCCATAACTAGTGATATTGAGCAAAAGTTTCATTGCTTCATTGTACGTGAAGACCATAGGAACCTCCTAAGGTTTCTGTGGCACCATAACAACAACATGGACAATGAGATCATTGAATACCGCATGAAGGTACATGTTTTTGGAAATAGTCCCTCACCCGCTGTTGCAACATATGGTTTACGAAGGACTGCCCTTGATGGAGAAAAGGAGTATGGTGCGGATGCTCGACACTTTGTTGAGAGAGACTTTTATGTTGACGATGGACTTAAGTCTTTACCTACAGACGAAGAAGCCATAGACTTGCTCCAAAGGACACAAGGTATGCTTTCCGAGGCTAACCTCAGACTACACAAGATTGCCTCGAATAGTGTCGCTGATATGAAAGCCTTTCAACCTGGAGATCATGCCACTGGGTTTAAAGATTTAAATCTTGGGATGGACATGCCACCTGTACAGAAAAGTCTGGGCCTACGGTGGGACTTATTAAAAGATACCTTCGGCTTTCAAGTTGGCTCTGCAGACAAACCATTTACCAAGCGTGGTGTTCTGTCAGTGGTGAACAGCTTATACGATCCATTGGGATTTGTGGCTCCCATCACCATACAAGGTAAAGCCTTACTTAGACAGTTCTCAGAATCTATTAAAGATTGGGATACTCCGCTGCCTACAGACAAGCTTACAAAGTGGGAGTCCTAGAAACAATCTCTACATGCCTTAGATGGAATCAGTATACCGCGCTGTTACACCTCAGCTTCCCTTGCTACAAGTCAGGGAAAAGAGCTTCACATCTTCTCAGAAGCATCTGCCATAATCAATTCAAGGCCACTTGTTCCAGTTTCTACAGATCCAGAGACCCCAACTATCCTTACCCCAGCTACTCTACTTACCCAGAAGCTTGGGTTCGTTCCTGTTCCACCTGGAAACTTTAAAGCAGGAAATCTGTGCTATGACCAGTGGAAGCGAGTACAACACCTCTCCAACCGCTTCTGGAATCGTTGGAGAATGGAGTATATTTGGCAATGCTTTAACCCTAACATTAAAGTTGGAGATCTCGTTCTGCTGAAGGACCAGCAAGCTGAAATAATTGAGTGGCCTATGGGACTCATTGTAAAGAGCATTCCTAGTGATGACGGCAAGGTACGCAAGGTGGAGGTGAAAGTTGCAAGACAAGGGACTGTAAAAACTTTCAGCAAACCTATCACGGAACTTGTTCTGCTCTTGCCCTTTGGAGAATGAACTTGCTTGCGTATGCGGCTGGATCCAACCTGTGACTTCAAGAAGGAAGTGTCTTGAACTTTAATTGATACAACTTGAAGCCTTACATTATAATTGTTGCACTATATGCATGTTCTCTTTTTTATGTCTTTCAGGTCTTCAAGACATCAAGCTGTTGTTTATTTGCAATTGTATAACTACCGTTATGGTTTAAATAGTGACATTTACAATGCCAGACGGGGAGTATGCTGTTACACAGTTAATATTTATGTTAATGTACATGAGAATTCATATAGTTTATTTTTTGTACCATTTCCTATGGACATTTCTATAGTTAGTAATGCTGCCATCCAGTGGTCTTATTTGGTAATGCATTTGTTTTATATTGCCTCCCTGAGATCTATGACACAATTCCTTTGTATATGAAGCTCCTCCCTTCTTCCTGAGTACAGCACTTCCTGTGTCATGGAGGCATCTAACAGACCACATGTAACAGGGACACATGTATTCTGCATAGTACGCTACAGAAAGTATCATCTTTTGACCGCATAATACTGGAAACCATTCATTCTGCTGTATCCTGTTTCACATGTACAGAATAAAGCAACTTCTGGATGAACACAGTATTGGTGAGTTCAAGCTATCTGATAAGGATTGTCCACAGTGATTATATCTGCTTATACAGGCTAGGCATAGAGGTCTCACAAGGGATAAATCGCTATCACAACAATCTGAGTCAGAATAGTTACTGATAAGAGAAAAGAATTGACCACCACCCAGAACCTGGTGATAACAGGGCAGAACCACCAAATGTGGAGTAGAGTTTCTGGGTAATCACAGGTGCACCAGTATTTTGCCGAATGAGCTGGGAATATGGAGGCAAGCCTGTAGGGAGTATAATAACACTGATTAAATATTTTTGCAAGGATTCTCAGTGTGAGGGGTATTTAGAAAATTTTAGTGAGGCTCTGAGCATAGAGTACCATTGAGTAGTAGGGATGGTGAAGTTAAGGAGGGTCTCCCAGTAAGCCATAGATATTGATTTATTTTGTAGGTCAGGTTGGAGGAGTAGATGGTAGATGAGCCCCGGCTCTTTTCAGCTTTTCATTCAGGTATACAGACTGAGCTGCTGCAAATGACCGTTAACATTTGCTATCCAGACTGCAGGTATTCACAGTATATGTGCACCATCCATGGCCATTTAGGATGTATGAGTCCTAAGACTGGATAACAGCCAACCTTACTGTGCAATCTGAGTTGCAAAGGGCATGCTACAAAGGGACACTACCTTGTGGCAGGCAATGCTCTCACTGTTGTTTTTTTTTTTTACCTTTAATGGCTATAGGAATTTTTATCCTTATGACTAAGATTCAATAATCTTGAGTATTGCCAAGAGCACCATATTGTGGTAGCCAGATTAAAATATTTAAAAACGGTACACTGCTTACAACAATATGGTGCTCTTTGCACCTGTTCAAAATGCACAGTAAGACTGGGGGCTACCACTGTGATTTGGGCCAACCCTGGGTAGACATGTAGTAAATCCCCCAAATACGTAGGTGTACATTAGAGTCACGTACCTTACTCGTGAGCCTGACGGCAGAGGAAGGCCTCTCGTACGGCTCCGGGTCAAGGGCCACTGAGAGTGGGACAGCAACCACAAGAGCACGGTGGGGTATGAGTGCCTGGTCAGTCCTGTAGTCTGTGTGGGAATTGCTGGCACTTCGCTGGCCGATGGGATGGCTGGATTGGCTGGCAGCAGAGCAGACTGGTAGCAGAGCAGACAGGCAGTGGAGCAGGCTGGTAGCAGACTGTATGCAGAATCAGACAAGCCAGGTCGGTAACAGATAAGCAGATCAGACATGAACAGCAGGCAGAAGAATGGTCGGGTCACAAGCCAGGGTCAGTGTTGGTGGGAGCAGATCAGGCAGAGTCAGAAGGCAGAGGCGGAGTCCTAGAAGCAAGCTGGGGTCAAATCACAGGTAATCACAGGAACAGACACAGGAATACAGGAGGGGGAGCTGCAGATCAGACAGCAATTCACTAGTGCAGCTGATGTACCTTTATAGGCCAGTGGGCACCAGAATTAGCCAATGCACATTCCTGTGTGTGTACGCCCACGCATGTGCATATGTGTACGGCCATGCACAACAGTACAAGCACACGCAGGCCTGCGTGTTCACGTGCGGCTGCGAGCCTCAGCTATGCCATGGCCAACATGTCCCTGACATTTAGTAAATACTGTTTTATGGAATTGTATGGGCAATAGTGTGAGAATCTAATAAAATTAATTAAGGATAGAACTAGACCTGAATTACCTATTATTTTAGATTTTAATATGCAGCATAAGAAAACAGAACGGATTGTTAAGAAATACTGGCCCATTTTGAAGAGAGATAAGCATTTAAAAGATTTTCTGTCTGTCACGGCCTAAATTTACAGCTGGCAAAGAATGTTGTGAATTCTGCAGAGAAGAATTTGAGATCTTTTTTCCATCAGGATGGCTTCTTCTCCTGTAGACGATGTTTTTGCTTGTAAAGAAACAAAAAGGAAATAACAAGTGGAGGGAAATGTTTACATCCCATATAACAGGAGCAGAGTACCAGATTAATGATTGTATTACATGTACAGTAGGTCTGAGTGGGTTATATATGCCCTACAGTGTCCATGTGGGTTACAATATATTGGGCAGACAAAAAGACCCTTGTGGAAGCACCTTAGGGAGTGTATACGAAATATCAAAAAAAGGTTTGACAAGCATAGCATTTCTAAGTATTATGCCTCATGTCACAATAAAGACCCATCCTCACTGATGTTCTGGGGTTTAAAGTAGTCCATATTGTAGAGGAAGTAATATTACAGCACTTAGTCAAGTGAAATCAAGATGGATTCACGTGATGCAGACGTTGGCTCCATCTGGGTATAACGTTGAATTCGATTTGAATTGGTTTATCTCTAATATTGATTTCTCTGCTGTGGTATCTTGAAGGTGTGCTGGTTGTCTCTAGTTATATATTATATATATGTACAGTATGTTCCATTCTTACTGGGATGGTTGTTGGCTCTGTTTTGTATGTGTTAGTTCTGCTATCTGTATATAGATTATCTATCTACTTATTTTATTTTATTTTTTTAATATTTTTAATGTTTATATTTTTATTTCTTCTTATTATCATTGTAGGCATATATTATGTATGATTTTTATAACTGTTTTTTATTTACCAAATACTTAGCTGATAGTTTGGATGTAGGGATTGCCTTAGTTTTTTATTTATTATTTATTTTTTATTAATTACGATGGGTTCTTTATGTATATCAGTTGTTGGAATATGTTTTTCCTTTTTTGTTCTTACAGCAGTCTGTATTTATTTGTGCAGGTTTATATGTTATTGTTTATGTTTATGCTGAGTTTATTGTATCTTAGCAACTGCTATACAAGGTTCTTATTTAAATCCGGCCTGGTCACTGTGCTTCCCTTTCCTGAGGAAGTCACTTGTTTGTGATGCAACGCGTCAAAACTAAGGCCATTGACATTACTTAGGTCTGGGCCTAAGGACCGGATGTTCATTCACTTGCATTCCAGTTTGTTTAAATGGGTTCTGCATAATCGTTAAAGTAAGTGCACTTTTATATGAGAGTTTATGGTTAATAAAGTACTGCACTATGAGTGGCGTGTTTTTCCTTTTTTGAGTCTATAACTCACCCAGAAGATTTAAAGGGGACATATACATCGCTTTATATGCAGGCCATTCAGATATGTATTGTATATTACTTCACCTAGTGGGATATCCTGGCAAGCTAGGTATTCAAGTTGTGAGCATGTTGACCTGTTTTATATAGGTCAACTTTTATTGGACTTTTCCCCTTGTGTAGTGTGGATCACTTTTAGCTATTTATTGATTCATGCACTTGGATTCATTGTGATTTTCACTTTATTATTAGATTACACGCTAGCACTTTTTTGGGTCAGTGGCGCTGTAGTTATTAGCGTGCTTCTTTCACTCAGTACTATGTTTATCGCATCAGATTTATTTCTACTGGAGTTATATGGGGGATTTGTTATATAATTATTTGTTATATATAATTACTACATATTTATGTATTTGTTCACTTATTTATTGATTCACTGTATATACTTTTGTGTTTGATCTTACATTGCACTTTTGAAACTATTGTTTTTTAATTTAGTTGTGCTGAGTTTATGTATTTATTGTTTTCAGGATTGTGTACACTGGGGCAGTGCTACACTTACCGTATATATTTTTTTAGTTTTTGTTTGCTATCTATTACGTGAGAATATATGTTGGTGTTTGCAGCAGCCCTTGCTAGCTATTTATTTATTTATTTATTTATTTATAGTGTTTTTTTTACAGTGCTTCCAGGTCTTTTTGAGTTTATTAGTGTGAGAAACTAGCTAAGTAGCACCATGTCAACAGTAAAGACAATATATAACATAATTTAATGTTGAAAACCAAGTGAAAGTGCTGTGCTAGGGTTTTTTTTTTACTCACATGCTTTTTATTGCAGATTTCTCCCTTCTAAAAGCACTTTAATATACCAGGAATCTCTGGGATTCAGCAAAATGCATGATTCCATTGCTCTCTCTCTCATATGCATTTTTTTCCTGTTGATTTTCCCGTAGTGAAAGTTTTGAGGACCAAATATATCAAGATTGACCAATTTAAAAGCATTTTCCAAACATGTGTATCACTTACTGTATACTAAAGTACTGTTGTAATTTATTGGAATTTTAAAATCATACATTAAAAGTAATACAGGCGTACCTCGGTTAACGTAATTTTTGGTTTACAAATGAAAATCCATTGAAAATAATGCCTCGGTTTACCAATTTGTTTCGCAATGTGAACGGATTAATTGGTTTTCAATGCATTTACAAATTTTTTTCTAATCATGTCCCTGTACAGTACTATGCCTTTAAAGTGCACTTTATAAAGAGTTTTGAACAGATAAGACTTTTTTTTTACTTTTTTCTGACCTCCGGAACGGATTAATTGGTTTTCAATGCGTTTACGAATTTATTTTTAATCATGTCCCTGTACAGTATTTATGCCTTTAAAGTGCACTTTATAAAGAGTTTTGAACAGATAAAAGACTTTTTTTAAACTTTTTTCTGACCTCCAGACGGATTATTTGGTTTTCAATGCATTCCTATGGGAAACCATGTTTCGGTTTATAAATTTTTCGCAATACGAAAAGACCCGCAGAACACATTAAATTCATAAACCGAGGTATGCCTGTATGTCAGGGATCGGGGTGTGACCAGAAATGTGTGGACTGACACAGGGAAGTAGCAGGCTTCAGGAACACAGGCGTTGTCAGGGCTGGAGAGGTGGAATGGTCAGGCGGGCCGTAAGGTACTGTCAGGCACCGCCCGGCAGGATCTCTAGTGACCCACAGACCAGGATTCCCCAGGGCGTGGAGTCTAAGCCCCAGTCTGACTTTTCACCAGAGGCCCTGATGGTGGGGATGGACTTGGCGCAGGACTGAGACCAGGTCGCGGCCCCTGAGTGCACCCAACTGTGGTAGAGGGGTCCGCCGAGGGTATGCACCAGGGGAAAGCCTGATGTGAAGGGGCTGGCAGGTTTGTACAGTAGTGACTGGATCCGTGCGGGATAGATGGATCGTCTGGGTAGCGTCAGGCGTAGTCAGGCAGGCCAGGTCAGCAACGTGCGGGCAGTGAGGTACCGGAGGAGCAGGCAGAGAATAGTCAGGGTCACAAGCTGGGTTCAGTAACTCACGGGCAGCGCGGTACAGAGGATCAGGCAGAAGGATGGTCAGGCAAGCCAGGGGTTCAACAGGAGAGGGTCAGCAGAGGTCAGGATCAAAGCAGGGTCGGCAGATAGGCAAAAACACAGGATACCAGGTACAGGGGCTCATGGAAACATACACCAAGGCACTGACTGCAGGTCTGGCCATTCCTTAAATACACCTCCTGCAATCAGCCCCAGGTGTTGGCTGATTGCAGGAGTGAGCTTCTGGCTGTTGAGAGCACCCGCTGGTCAGCCCTGGTACTGCAGCCCACACGGCAGGTGAGTCCCACCACCAGCGCTGAGTCCATTCCTGACACTGTACTTTAATTTTGAGTGCCCTGCATCCTTAGGATACTATGTACAGTATTTATATCAGTAAAATGTATTTTACTTTTTCTTATATGTGAGAGTGAAGGTCAGGGTTTTGAATTTGCTGCTTTCTCCTTTCTTCCTGTTGAATTAGAGTACATCATCATGCTTCATTTTTATTGTACACATTTGCTTATTGATGTGACCCTGACAGACTAAAACGCTGTGGCTTTTGCAGTTGTTAACTGAATGAAAATGGTTTATTATTCACATTTTCTGTCAAATGTTTGCCTTGTATCAACCATTTCTAAGGGTTTTAGTTATTTGTATTTATTTATTGTCATGTGGGTTTATATTCCTGTTGGATTAACCTTTTAGTGCACAGAGGTCATTGCCACACTGATGCCCAGGCCACATTTAGCAGCATCAGTATGCATTGGTAATTTGACTAGAACAATATCGTAATTTGCCCACAAAAATGAATGATATTTACATTTTTAAAGATATATTTAAAAAATAATAACTGAGAAAAAAAAATCAATGTGAAAAGGAAATTAAACCTATATATACACTTGTATAAAGAATCACTTATGGAAAGAGCCCCAACGATATTCCATTTAGCAATGTGCCCCCAAGCAAATATATATATATTGTAAAAGTGCAGGGTCCTGTCACAGGATGAAAATGGCTAGAGATGATCAGGAAATGGACTCAGGTTTTGCATATGTGCGGAGTGCAGAACTACGGTGCACAGATTTTAAGTGGAGAAAACTGCTGTTGCAAGTTTCTCCAGATTTTGATATTTCTGGATAGGGCTTCATAGTTTAGAGATTTCAAAGTGCCTTGGGAGGGAAGAAATCTCCAATCCAGTGTCCAGGTTTTGTAGTCAACCAGCAAGGTGTGTGCCCAGGTTCTCACAGCCGTTACAATGATGGTCTGCTGAGAGTTGCAGGGGGGAGTGGAGTGCAGTTGGAGCGGTGGTTGCCATTGAAAGCCTCTGTGTGAGACAGATGCTGTGTGTATCAAAACGGCTCAAAGCTGTGTGCATTAAAGAAGTTCAAGGCTGTGTGCCATGAATAGCCAGTGGTCTGGGAGACCCATACCAGCAGAGGTACTGCTGACCAGTATGTATAGCAGCAGTGCTAATAGGGAGTAACCAGGAGGCTTGGTATTGTTCATTTGTATTTACAACTGGAGAAGAACCCCTGCGTGGGAAAGCTTATGTTGGACTTTTTAGTAAACATGGGCTACCAGGCCCTTAAATAGAGTTCCTAACAGACATGAACTTACTTTGAAAAGCATCTACAACTCGAGCTAATCACCCCCATGTCACAATGTGTGTGTATATATATATATATATATATATATATATATATATATATATATTCATATATACAGAGAGAGAGAGAATGAATGTACAGTCGTGACCAAAAATATTGGCACCCCTGCACTTCAGATAATGTCAGATAATGCACCACTTCACCCTGAAAATTGTTGCAATTTAGTGACGTCACTAGGGTTGATTGTACCTAGTGTGGAAAAACATGGTGTCACTGCACCCCCCCCCCCCCCCCAAAAAAAAAAAAATTTTCGTCAATCATCCCAGTGTAAATCCTCTGGAGTGTATTTTCTCCCCCCCATGTTAATCTCCCTAGTGTACTGCCCCCAGATTAATATCCTCAGTGTAAATCTCCCAATGTAAATCCCCTTAATGTAATTCTCCCATCGCATGTAATCCCCCCAGCATAATCCCCCCTATGTAATCCTCCTAATGTAAATCCCCCAAGTGTAATCCCCCACTGTAATAACCCCTAGTGTAATCCCCCCATGTAATCCCCCTAGTGTAATCCACCTCGTGTAATCCTCCAGGGTAATCCCCCCATGTAATCCTCCCAGTGTAAATCTCCCTAGTGTAATCCCCCAGTGTAAATCCCCCTAGTGTAATCCCCCCCATTTAAATTCCCCAAGTGTAATCTCCCCAGTGCAATCCCCCCTGTTCTAATACCCTCCAGTGTAATCCCCCCTAGTGTAATCCTCACAATGTAAATCCCCCAAGTGCAATCCCCCAAGTGTAATGTGCAATCTCTCCAATGTAAAGCCCCCAGTGCAATCCCCCCAGTGCAAATCTTCTACCCAATGTAACTCTGCTTTCCTGCTCAGTTTACATCTCCCCCATTGCAGACCTCATATCAGCGTTGCTCTCTAGACAGATGTCCTTCTGGCTAATATCCTCTTCCTTCTCTTGAGAATGTAACGTCAGAGTGGAGGAGCAGCCTAGGCTAGGCTCCATCAGCTCTCAGCTGTATGCAGCACTGAGCAGTCAGCACCTGTCCTGTTTGCGGCTTCCTGTCACCAGGGGCAGACTGACAACTCATGGGGCCCCCGGGCAATAGGGGATCCTGGGGCCCCTGTGTCCTTGCCCAAACTCAAAAAAGCCTATGAAAAAGGTACCAGGAGCATCTCATGGGGCCCCCTACTGACCCCGGGCCCTCGGGCAGTGCCCAAGTTTCCAAATGGTCAGTCCGCCCCTGCCTGTCACACACAATAATGGAGCGAGCGGTTCATTGTGGCCAGTCCTCCGAGAATATGCGGGGCAGTGCGGCACAGGTGCCCAGACCAGTGAGCTCTGCCTGAGCTCGCACATCTGTATGGTCTGTCCCTCTCTCATAGCTGCCCTGGGTGTCACTCCTCTCGTGGGTGTAATCTGGGTGCGGTCCACACCCCCATAGTGAAGCCACTGTTGCAATTACAAATATTTAGGCATTTTCATGTTTATTTCTTTTGTTTGTATCGGTATAACAAAAAAAAATGGAGAAGCAAAAAGTCAAATCTGACACATTCCACACAAAACTCCAAAAATGGACTGGAAAAATTATTGGCACCATCTCAAAATTCAAAACAAACACTTGATGCAAATCTCTACATTTATAGCAATACAATATACATTTGTGAACCTTCTCAATACAGTAAGGCTATCAAACCACAACTTTGTAATAAATAAGTGCAATCCGCCATATGAAAAGTGAATCCAGCCATATAAAAACTTCTCAGTTCAACATATATTCTCTGAAATGTAATCAAATCTTAAAAGGTGGTGTGCAAACGTGATTCCTCCACCAAATAAATGATCAGCCTCTTACCAAAAATATTGATCTCACTTTCCAGAGATCAATACAAGCTTGTGTACTCAAACTCAGGACTCATCTCTGTGGGCGGCACAGTGGCTTAGTGGTTAGCACTTCCGCCTGGCAGTACTAGGGTTGTTGGTTCAAATCCCAGCCACGGCACCACCTGCCTGGAGTTTGCATGTTCTCCCTGTGCCTGCGTGGGTTTTCTCCGGGTACTCCGGTTTCCTCCCACACTCCAAAGACATACAGGTAGGTTAATTGGATCCTGTCTAAATTGGCCCTAGTATGTGTATGTATGAATGTGAGTTATGGACCTTAGATTGTACACCCCTTGAGGGTTAGGGACTGATGTGAATGTACAATATATATATGTAAAGCGGTATGTAAATTGACAGCGCTATATAAGAACCTGAAATAAATAAATAAAATAAATCTCACTGAAAAGATACTTTTACAGCCTCCTCAGCATAGTGTGACAGACACCAGAAGGAATCTTCTTGTGCAATAAACAGATAATACCTCCAGAGGAGATCAAAGGACTGCAATGGTGTTATATCGTAAAACAAATTTTTATTTAAAATAAGCAGACATATAGTCACAAACATATGAAGTATAGGGGCACATAAGAAACACACACCAAAGCCTCTAGTGTCAGCAAGTATGTGACATCACCAGCTAGGCCCCACCCAGCATGTTGCACTACCAATCAGCATCGTCAGGGGAATGTACAGAAGTACAGAAATCAAGTTATGTGTAATAAAATGAGAAGGGGAAAAATTATTCAACACATGAAGAAAGGGAGGTGCAAAAAGGAATGGAAAGCCAAGACATTAGCTGAAATCTCTTAGTAGAAAGCAATCCTGACCCTTGTCAGTGAAAATTAATATCAGCTGATTCAATCTCAACTGATGGCCAATAAAAAGGTGACTCATTACCAAGGTGTCACATCTCAGATGGGTAAAAACAAAGAGCTTTGCAACCTTATTCTAGCAAAACATACTGATGGCATTGGTTACAGAAGGATTTCTAAACTTCTGCATGTTCCAGTGAGCACTGTTGGGGCCATAATCCAGAAGTGGAATGAACATCATTTCACTATAAACCGGCCACAACCAGGTGCTCCTTGCAAGATTTCTGACAGAGTAGTGAAAGAATTATCAGAAGAGTTGTCCAAGAGCCAAGGACCACTTGTGGAGAGCTTCAGAAAGACCTGTAATTAGCAGGTACAATTGTTTCAAAGAAAACAATAAGTAATGCTTTCAACTGCCATGGCCTGTATGCACGCTCACCATGCAAGACTTTATTCATGAAGAAGAAGCATGTTGAAATTTGTTTAACGTTTGCTGCACAACATTTAGACAAGACTGTGAAACACTGGGAGAATGTAGTCTGGTCAAAAATTTAACTCTTTGGACGCCATAATACACACCATGTTTGTAGGTCATATGGTGCTACATTTCACCCCAAAAACACGATACCAACAGTGTAGTTTGGAGGTGGGAACATCATGGTGTGGGGCTGTTTTTCACCATATGATACTGGCAAACTACATGTCATTGAAGGAAGGATGAATGGAAAAATGTACCAAGACATTCTTGATAAAACTCTGCTGCCATTTACCAGGCTGATGAAGATGAAACAAGGGTGGACATTTCAGCAAGACAATGATCCCAAACACAAAGCCAAGGAAAATCTCAAGTGGTTTCAAAGAAAGAATATAAAGCTGCTAGAATGGCCCAATCCAAAAGGAAATCTATGTTCTATGTTCATAGAAGAGGTCCACGGAACCTTCAAGATTTGAAGACTGTTTGTGTGGAAGAATGGGCCAAAATCACACCTGAGCAATGCATGCAACTAGTTTCTCCATACAGAAGGCATCTTGAAACTGCAATTCCCAAGAAAGGATTTTTTAAGAAGTATTAAATAAATTTCACTAATGTGTTCAATACTGTTTCCCTGTGTCATTCCAATTTTGTAATACATAACGTAATTTCTGAACTTATTTGCTTTGTTTTCTTTGTATGTATGGATTGCATGGGTTGTTACAGACATGTGTAGAAAATTTCATGTCAATAGCACCTTTAGAAATATATTTACCTAGAAAAATGGTGATGTTTTCAATACTCATTTTACCCGCTCTCTCTATATATATGGATATATATGGATATATATAGATATATATACAGTGAAGGAATTAAGTATTTGATCCCCTGCTGATTTTGAATGTTTGCCCACTCACAAAGAAATTATCAGTCTACAAATCGAATGGTAGGTATATTGTAACACTGAGAGACAGAATAGCAACAAAACATTCAAAAGAAATGCATGTCTAACAAATTATGCATTTATTTGCATGTTCATGAGGGAAATAAGTATTTGATCCCCTTCACAAAACATGACTTAGTACTTGGTGGCAAATCCCTTGTTGGCAATCACAAAGGTCAGACATTTCCTGTAGTTGGCCATCAGGTTTGCACCCATCTTAGGAGGGATTTTGGCCCACTCCTCTTGGCAAATCCTCTCTAAGGCATTAAGGTTTGGAGGCTGACGTTTGGCAACTCGAACTTTTAGATCCCTCCACAGATTTTCAATCGGATTAAGGTCTGGTGACTGGCTAGGCCACTCCAGGACCTTAATGTGCTTCTTCTTGAGCCACTCCTTTGTAGCCTTGGCCGTGTGTTTTGGGTTATTGTCATGCTGGAACACCCATCCACGACCCATTTTCAATGCCCTGGCTGAGGAAAGAAGGTTCTCACCCAAGATTTGACGGTACATTGCCCCATCCATCGTCCCTTTTGATGCGGTGCAGTTGTCCTGTCCCCTTAGTAGAAAAGCACCCCCAAAGCAGAATGTTTCCACCACCATGTTTGACAGTTGGAATGGTGTTCTTGGGGTCATAGGCAGCATTCCTCCTGGACATGTGCTCTCTTGAGCAGAGGGACTTCATGAACATGCAAATCAGTGGATAATTTGTTAGACATGCATTCTTTTGAATTTTGTGTTGCTATTCTGTCTCTCAGTGTTACAATACACCTACCATTCGATTTTTAGACTGATCATTTCTTTGTGAGTGGGCAAACATTCAAAATCAGCAGGGGATCAAATACTTATTTCCTTCACTATACACAAACAGTGCTGAGCATGAATGTGTACACCGCAAAAGATTTGTCAGAAAACCTTTACTTTCCTCTCAGAATCAATATTTTCTATGGGACACTATACTACAAAATACTCCCACAAATGTGGGCCATTGATTGCAAAAAAAAATTGTTAATTTTCACACACAAAAAAGTATTTTCCTAACAAATTAATTCAAGACCATGTTGCAAAAATGAATACACCCCAATAAAAGTCTTAGGAGCAAAGCTAAATTTTAGACAACAAAATCCTAATTAAAAAGAATTCAACTGCAAGTGAGTCTAATTATTCATTAAACAGGTGTCCAGCAGACAGTTGATTATAAAAGGGCGTTACCTAACAAAGAAAACCACTTTCCATTTCATACTGTCAGCAATGGCACCACATAGTAGTGAAATGTCACAAGGCCCAAGAAAGAAAATAATTTCTTTACACAAGAAAGGTGAAGGCTACAAGAAGACCAGAAAAGCTTTACTTATCTGTCAAAATACTGTAGTAAAAGTGATACAAAAATTAAACAAAGATGGAACTGTTATTATCAGACAGAGATGTCCAGGCCGTCCATGGAAGTTAACACCTCGTCAGGAGCATCTTCTGACGAGAAGGGTTGGAGAAACAATGCAAGTTCACTGCAATTAGCTAAAGCAGTAGAAAGCCAAACTGGGGTGATTGTTTCCCGTGACACAATATGGCATACACTATAGAGGAATGGCATGCATGGGTGTCGTCCACGAAGGAAGCCTCTCCTAAAGCTCCTGCACAAAAAAGCCAGCCTAGAATATGTCAGGGTCCATGCTGAAAAAGAAGAAGGCTACTGGGACTCTGGGGGGAGGAGACCAAGATAAATGTTTTTGGATCTGATGGCTTCAAAACTGTTGCAAAGGTAAGGAGTACAAAGAAAAATGCATGGTGCCTACAGTGAAACATGGTGGTGGCAGTGTCCTTCTGTGGGGCTGCATGAGTGCTGCTGGTGTGAAGGAGCTGCATTTCATTGATAGTATCATGAACTCACAGATGTTCTGCTCTATATTGAAAGAGAAGATGCTACCATCACTCCGTGTCCTTGGTCATTGTGCACTTTTCCAACATGACAATGATCCAAAACACATCTAAGGCCACTGTTGCATTTCTAAAGAAGAACAGGGTGAAAATAATCCAGTGGTCAAGTATGTCTCCTGATCTGAACCCAATGGTACACCTATGGGGAATTCTGAAGAGACAAGTTGAGCATCACTCTCCATCAAGCATCCAGGATCTAAAAGAGGTCGTTCTTGAAGAATGGAAAAAGATAGATGTTGCAATACATCACCAACTTCATTCCATTACTAGAAGACTTGGTGCTGTCCTTACAAATCATGGAGGTCCTACAAAATACTAGGTGTAGTTATTGTTGTGGGGTGTATTCATTTTTGCATCAATTAATTTGAGTAAAACTGAAGATTTTGTAATCTAAGTTATATTATTAACCCTTTTTCATGTAATCAGATAAACAAATGTGCTATAAAACTCAGTTTTGTAACAATTTTGGAAATTGTTCTTGTGCTCATTGATATATTGATTAAAATACCACTTTCCAAAAGTGGTGTACTCATTTATTGTATTTATTTATTTATTTTTTACTAATTGTATCTTACAAATAGAGATGAGCGAATTATTCAAAAATTCGATTCGGCTGATTCGCCGAATTCGCGGAATAAATTCGATTCGATGCGAATATATTCGCTGCGAATTTAACTTATAAAAAGGGTGTTTCTAGGCTTCAGAGAGCCTTTATATTAGTGCAGAACACTGTACCTTTAATTTAAATGCCCTTGGAGTCTGCTGGGGAAGAGAAATAATACTGTCAGTCAGTATGACATGCAGATGAGTGCCGTCGATCTTAGAATCACTGCACACTTCACTCATTTGGGCAGTCACGGGGCCAAAACCAGAGTGTGGAGCCACAGTGTGGCGGTGGAGGCAGCAGCAATGGGAGGCCATACAGCACCCTATGACAAAATGGAACCCACCAGCAGTGTGAGGAGACCTGAAAGTGGCACATGGCA